>NC_048228.1:34905627-35097220 GCF_002007445.2 Ailuropoda melanoleuca | reverse complement strand
ATTTATTTATTTATTTATTTATTTATTTATTTATTTGAGAGAGACAGAGAGCAGAGGGGAAGCAGAAGGAGAGAAATCCCCAAGCCGACTCCCTGCTAAGTGCCCAGCAGAAGGCAGGGCTCCATCCCACAACCCCCACTCCCAAGATCATGACCTCAGCCTAAACCAAAGTCAGGATTCTGGAATTTTTAAAGGGTAACAAATTAGACACATTGTTTCTGGTCTGATCAAGCACTTAACTGTCCCTGACTTGATACAGAGTACCTACTTTGAAGGACTTCTAATTTGAAAGAAAAGTAGTCCCTGTTCCCCAAAATGGTGCCACTTTTCCCACCCCACCCACCTAAGGTAGCAGCAACTGGTGACAAATGTTTCAGGAAATTCACTCCCTAGGAAATACATCAGTGATTGCCTCCAACCCTGGCCTATTTGCACAGCATAAACACCTTCGATTTTCCCTTGGCTATACTGACTCATTTCTCTGGCACAGTCTGCCTTCACCTCCTTGCCTTAGTCGAGAACCTCAGACAGTCTAAGTTATAATGCCTAATAAATTTCAAGAGTTTAACAAATAGTAGTTCTTCCCTCTTCTGCCTATCTGCACGCCTGGATCTCAGCTTCTGGTTGATCTGAGTATTTTCCTAATTCTAAGGCCATTATAAATGATACTAATAAGGGCCATTCTCATGTTCATTATTTCATTTAAGAGTAATAATAACTGTATAAAACTCACCTTCACAAAAATGCCATTCTACTCTTTGCTCAGGCAGGAATTTTCTTGAAAGGTAAGTTTTAAGTTACTCTTGATTGAGGTTCTGTTGACTGAAGTACCAGGACAGCAGCCCCACCTTCCAGTAAGCTAGGCAGAACCCTGGAGAGCTATGGGGAGCGGGCCCCCCATTCTGTGCATTCTGGTTAGGCTTAGTTCTCTAATCCATGTACAGCAGCCACTTTCTTTGGCTACTTCTATGGTCCCAATCATTTATCTTTAAGAAAAAGACTTAGAGGAATGCCTGGCTGGCTTAGTCAGTAGAGCATGCGACTCTTGATCTTGGGGTTGCAAGTTTGAACCCCACATTAGGTATAGATTACTTTTTAAAAAAAAGTTTAAAAAAAAAAAAAGATTAAGAAAAAGACTTAGAGATATCAGGGCCAATCTTATGTACTGAAGTTTCTGTAGTCCCCGCCTCAGATCTTCTGAGACCAAGTGGTCAGATACGGATGTTGATTACTTTTGTTACCTCCAGACAAGTGGTTGTCTCATTGTCTTCTATAGAACTGTAGACACAACCCAAGATGATATTGAACTTCTTAAAATCTAAACTCACATTTCCCACAGAGTCATTACGCAAAAATATCTAATAGGATAGAACAATACAGTGATAATCTGCTTTGCTATGAAGTATAATGGGAGGGGACATGGGGGAAAAGAAGATTTAAAGTTTAAGGACCTGAATCCCAATCTTGATTTTATCATTTTTTTATTTGAATTGTCTTAAGCTTCTGGACTTCAGTTCATTTTTCTCTTTCTTCTGCTTACTCAAAAGGAGTGATTATAAGGCTGAATTAAGATAATGTATTTGAAAGCAATGAAAATTATCATTCATATCTAATTGTTGATAATCGAGGGATTACATAATTTCAAAGAACTGTATCTATTATGTTAAGGCTGATTTTAGTTTCTTTCTCAATCACACTTTGCCCAAAAAGAAGAGAATGATCTAGATCAATGGTTCTCACACCTGACTGATTTCACCCGGAAAGCTTTAAAATGTATAGAGATTCTCAGGCCCTACTTACTAAGGTTTTGATTCAGTGGACATAGATATAGGCCCAGGAGACTATATTTTGTAAAAGCTCCCAGGTAAATTGCTACAGCTCTTTTGGAGGAAGTTGGCAATGGGTATTAACATTTTACCCTTAGATCTGGTAACTTCTAGAAATTTATCCAGCCAATATACTTGAAAAAGTATAGAAAGACATACATACAAGGATTTTTATTGCAGCTTTGTTATATTAAAAAAACCATTTAGGTATCCATCAGTAGGAGATGATTTAAATAAATAATTGTGTGTCCATACAATTGAATTTAATATTGATATTGACAGATATCCATAGCATACATTATTTTTTAATTTTAAAAAAACAAATCAAAATAACTAAATAAATAAGCAAATCATACAACAGTTTTATGATATGTTCGTGAAAAATAAAAAGTATATAGTCACATGTGGGTGTGGAACTGTTGAACTATTGATAGTAGGCAAATCTGAGAAATAGGCTTGGGGAAGAGTAAGAACAAAGGAAATGTGGGACTTTTACTTTTTAATTTGTACATTATTTTTTTTACAGTTTTTTTTTTTAAGATTTTATTCATTCATTTGACAGAGAGAGACAGCAAGAGAAGGAACACAAGCAAGGGGAGTGGGAGAGGGAGAAGCAGGCTTCCCTCCAAGCAGGGAGCCGGATGTGGGGCTCGATCCCAGGACCCCAGGATCATGACCTGAGCTGAAGGCAGACACTTAACGGCTGAGCCACCCACGCGCCCCCTACAGTTTTTTTCTTATAGCATAAATGTATGCCACTTTTTTCAAAGATGACCCCCAAGTGATTCTGATGAGCAGTCATGTCCAAAACAACTACTGATTAAGAAATGTGTGAATTTCCTCTATCTGGCATTCTTTGTTACTACTCTTACAGGTTTTTTTTAATTTTTATTTTTTTAAAGGGTCAATTTTTTTTTAAGATTGTATTTATTTATTTGAGAGGGAAAGCGAGAGGGCACAAGCAGGGGGAGGGACAGAGGGAGAGAGAGAAGCAAACTCCCTACTGAGCAGGGAGCCCAATGCAGGACTCAACCCCAGGACCCATGGATCATGACCTGAGCCCAAGGCAGCCACTTAACTGACTGAGCTACCCAGGCAGCCCATCTTATAGTTTATTTTTAAAATTATCACTTATGATCCTCCACATTTTGTCATTGTCAATTTCATCACTTAGAATCTTCTTGAATTTTCCCCGTATATATCCTAACTACTAATTCATTCATTCATCTTGTCTATGACTATATACTGAGTGCTCTGAGCACTCAAAAGTGCCCTGTAGGTTCCAAAGTGCTATTCCAAGCACTGGCAACAAACAAGACTGCAAGTCCTGCCCTCGTGAAGTGAACATCCTAACTTCTCTTCGCCTCAGTCCCTTCATCTGTAAAATGGATATATTATTAGTAACTTTCTTATAGGGTCATCTGAGGATGAAATAAAATCGTGTGTGCAAAGCCCTCAGCATTGGTATCGTAGAAGTGCTCAGTAACTCTAAGCTGCAACAACTTTTGCTGCTATTATCATCATCATTTTTTCATGACCAACTGCTTAATCCAGGGTGAATTTTCTAGAAGAAAAACCCTACAGAAACTTAAGAGAATGTTATTTTGGGGGCATCTGGGTGGCACAATTGGTCAAGGGCCTGACTCTTGGTTTCTGCTTAAGTCATGATCTCAGGGTCATGAGATCGAGCCTCACATCAGGCTCTGCCCTCAATGCAAAGTGTGCTTGGGATTCTCTGCCCCCTCCCCCTGCCCCCGCTCACTCTCACTCTCTCTCTCTTCTCTCTAAAATAAATAAATAGTTTAAAAAAATGTTATTGTTGACCTTAGAGACAACTGGAAGTACATCTGCTTTGCAAAATCACTGCAGATTTTAGAAGGCTTAGGGAAAAAGATAGAAGTCAAGTCAATGAAAGGAAGAATGTGGTCTCCTGCCTAATACCTCCCTGAGCCACAGATTTCTAATTTCCTAGGTTTAACAAAATAGATTACATAGCAGAGGCTGATACACATTTATAAAAACATACATTTTATTCATGTCAGTGAGCATGAGGAATTTCTTTTGGAGATAAGGTTACCAAAGGGCAGTAAGGCTTCTTAATCCCAATAGCAGCTACTCCTCTGAGTGGAAACCAGAGTTTAGGAAGCTTGGGAAATGGATTTCTCTTTACATTTACACTTGAACTTAAACAGTGCAAACATGGGCTAAGTCAGTTTGAGCTTTTTTTTTTCTTTTCCTTTCTTTTCTTCGTCGTCTTTTTTTTTTTTTTTTTTTTTTTTGTATTGACTCAGAAGCTAAATACGGAGCCAGGTTTAACTACCCAATTAAATGTATTATTTAAAAATGAAAACAATTATATTTTCAATTATAATGAAGGTGAAAATTGCAATTGCTTTAGTTATGGTATTTTTCTTTTTCTTTTTTCTTTTCTTTGTTGTTGTTGTTGCTATTGTTGCAGACAGAGTTAATTTTTCTTTCAGCAAAGGAAAAAAAATTGAACGATTGTTAGTGGACTTGATGGAGTGATCCCCGATTAGGTTCACCCTGTGCTTGCAGCAGGGGATCGTTGTCTCATTCTGTTAGCTCTAAAAGAAGCCCCAAGGTCAAAAGAACTACCGCAACACTGAGCAACAGGTGATTCTGTGCCAAAGAACCAGAAATTTCTCCATGTAAAATATAGGTATTTGGTATATAATGAAAGCTGTTTTTTAATTGAGAAAGAATGAAGGGCAAGCAATATCCGAAGGTCATAAATCATAAAAATTATTTTGTGGTGGAAAGGGGAAGGTACTAAGTACTTATTTAACAAATTCTTATTGTGTAACAAGGTGCTTTGTGCTTGTGCTAGGAAAAAGCTACCGTCGTGAATACGGTGCCCTGCCCGCGCTCACGGCATAGCGCTGCGGCAGCCACGCAAGACTCTGGCTGGGAATGCTTTTCTGCATATTTTATTTAGGGAACCCAGCTGGGCTGTTCTGGTGACTTGGTTAAATACAAGTCACAAAAGCAGGATAGTCAACTCTCCTGATAAGTACAAGCCAATATACATTGATTTCTACAAATTCTTGAACTTCAATTGCACATTTGGGCTGCAGTCCTTCTCAGGAATAAATGATTCCAAAGCATGTTTTCACTCCTGGATTTGGTCTCAAAAAGACTACAAAAATGTGAAAAAGTACTAAGTTTTGAATGAAAAAAAAAAGAAAAAGACCCAAAGCATTTTGGTAGTCAGGCCAATTTTTTTTTAATGTTTGCTGTGAACATTATTGAAACCAATCAATAGAGTATATTGCAATGCGTCATTTTAAACTAACTTTCTGGGGCTCCTGGGTGGCTCAGCTGATTGTGTTTGCCTTTGGCTCAGGCCATGATCCCAGAGTCCCAGGATCAAGCCCCACGTCAGGCTCCTTGCTCAGCGGGTAGCCTGCTTCTCCCCCCCCGCCCCCGCCGTGCTCTCTCTCTCTCTCTATCACTCTCTTTCTTCCAAATAAATAAATAAAATCTTTTTTAAAAATTTTTTAAAAATACTCTCTTTTCAGACCTTTTCTGTACCAATGTGACGCTATTTCATCTCTTAGTCTAGTCACTAAAATGGACTTGTAGTTCTGGTGCTTATGTTCATTGTAATTATTTTAATTGGTTAACTCGGTTTCTCACTTGAAAATTCACCAAGAAATATAATTCTCTTTAATTGAAGCAAGCGTTTGCAAGTATAGACAAAAAGTTACAGATTTTTTTACAAGGATATGGAAGAGAGTATTTTTCCCTCCTGCCTTGTTTGTGTGTATGTATGCATAATATAGGAGACGAGTCTATTCCATCTCAAACTACATTTAGCAAAAGATACATAATACTTTTAAAATAACAAACAAACTGTGAGATGACATTCATTAGAACTGATCATAACACTTTCTGCCCTGTTACTCCACTGAAACAAAGCTGAAAGGAATTGTTTTAAAGTGCATATAATTTAATCAGAAGTTAAAAAATGCCTGTCTGTAAGTAACTTTCTTTTCCCATTCTGCTTTGTTTAGTTTCACCATAAAAGCAATTCATTTCTAAAGACTCGGAAAACTGTTCTAAAGTGTATATATTTTCTTCTGACCCCTGTAATTTTCTGAATGCATCAAATACCATGATTATGGACTCTACAAATAATTCCCATGTGTAGCCTCTTCTCTCAGCTGTATTAGCTTCATGCGAATATTTTATTAATGCCAATGTGCCTCACTGGACTATATGATTGGTGAGGGCAAGAACCGTCTCCTATTTCTTGTCATTGTTCTCCAGCAGCCGCTGAGTACCCAGCATATAGTAGCTGTTCAATAATTATTTGTTGAATGTATGTTATGCCATATAAGGCACTTTGGCAAAAGTGGGTAATCACCCTTGGACTGAGTTTTATTCTTTTTATGAAGATTAATCATCTTATATATACAAAAAAACTGCTGTATATATTTGTTTGTGAAAGTCTTATATGTAAAATGTTTTAAGTTGTCCAGAGAAATAGTATACTAATAATCAAAGTTAATTTGTTATAGTATCAAGTGCAAAATTCATTAATAGTCTCTGATATTTGGAATCAATTATCTAAAGACATTCAAAAAATTAGGCTATCTTAATTCTCACAGTGTCACCGTGAGGTAAGTACTATTTTTTAAACTGCAGAGAAAATTTTTCTACTCAAAAGAAAAGACTGGCTATATTGGTTTTTGGATTAGTAGGTGTCCTTGGGCATAGGATGTCTAACAGCTCAAGGAAATTTTGATAAATGTTTAGAAAGATTAATAAGTAAAAGGAGTATTAAAAACAAAAACACATCAATTGCTTTTAATCAAGAAAATATGATCTATAAAATTAATCACAATTTCACATACAAAGGGTTTGAGTGTATTCTGAAGTCCGAGTTGAGACATTGTATAAAGATGCCGTGTGGGTCTGTATCTAGTAGTAAGTGGTCATCTAAGAACTTGATAAAAGATATACAAATAAGCAGATGGACATTCATTCTGAAAACCCTATAAATTATAAGTGTGGTCAACAGATAATTCGTGTGTGATTTCTTTATATGTAAATTACCCCTGTGAACAATAACACCAGTAGAATGTGGGGTTTTTTGTTTTTTGGTTTTTGTTTGTTTGTTTGCTGCCCACAAAGATCTCATGAAACTCCACAAACTGAAAGGCAGGATAGAATTTTGGAACAAGGAACCTCTCTGTATCATTCATATGTTTCCTTGGAGAGTTTGGAGGAGGCCAGGAGTAATTAGTTGGAGTTTGTCTTTGAATGGGCATCTAAAGCCACTTCTGCCAGTGAGAAAAATGCCTAAAGGCGCTGAATGATTATAGGAATCTAAACCAAGATTTTGTTTAAAGGCAGGTGCATAAGATAGCAAGCATACTTCCATCAAAATGCCCTACGGTTTTTTTCATTTCTATTTTGTTTAACCCCCCCAAAATAACTTTAACATGTGCCAAATGATCCATTCTACTGGCAAGGTCTAACGCGATGTGGAGGCTGACAGAGATAAGGGCCCAAGGCAAGAGGAGCACTGAATTACTTTTCTTGCTTTTTTTTTTTTTCATGTTAGAGATAAGTCCCAAAGAAAAACATAGATCATTGTGATAAATGTGTTGTATCTTCATATTTCATTGTAGTTGTCAAGAATTCTTGCCAAGTCATAAATGTTAAGTAAACCAGAGCAACAGTTGGACAAGGTACAGGTATAGTCAGTTACAGTCACATTTGGTCTCAACAAAAAGTATTGACTTTGTCCTGAGGATTTTCCTCATCCTACTAAGTAGGTTAGGTAAATTGGATGGGGATGGGGATGCCAACCTCTTATTCTTCCTTCATTGTGGATGCGTGTGTGAGAGAGAGAGTCAGAGACAGAGATGAAAACAGAGACGGATAAATAAATTTTAAAGATCACTTCAGTTTTGTTGTATTTTGTAAGTTTAAATTTCAGTGTTCAAAATGTACTAGTTTTGAACACTATGATACAAGTGCTTTCAGAAGGCTGACTGGATTTTAAAATACAGCTTATCCAAGTTGCAAGATATGAGGGAAATGATCATTTGCAAAATAAGGTATGGATTAGGAAGGAGGGAAATGCAGTTGGAATGATTTTTCAAGGAGAAAATGAAAGTTTAGTGACTGATGGGAAAATGACCACAATTCTTTTCCATGCTTCATAGAGCCACCTGTCCGTCATCTCTCTTTTCTGCTCATTGGAATTGTAGTTGAGTATATAGGGAAGGCAGAGTTAATGGCACTGAGCTTTCTTCAACAGATGAAGGGACCAGAGGCAAGCTCCTCTCCTACCCCCACCATGCCTCCGTCTGTACTGTTCCTTCTCCTGAAACGGCTCTCCACCCTGGCTCTGTATCTCAAAGCCTTAGTTCAAATAGCCGCCTCCTTTAAAGCACTTTCTTTGATCACTTTTGCCAAAGCGACCTCACCGCCTTCTACAGAGCTGGGTAATGTTTCTTTAATGAACCTCTGCAATGCTCTCTTTGTACAGGCTTTTTGTTCTCCCTCTCCCTGCCAAAAATAAAACAAACCAAAAAACAATACTCTTTAGGGGTGTGACCTTACACAAACGACTTCACTTCCCTGTTCCTGGGTTTCTAAACATGTAAGAATGGTGATAAAATCAGTAAAGTCATAGGGTGGTTTTGAGAATTACATAAGTGAATCACCATAAGTGAATAATGCAGGTGAAGAGATAGATAGGTGCTCAAGAACTAAGGAAATATTAGGCCTTGTGGCTGCCTACGGCCAACGGTGAGCACATAGTAGTTTCCCTTCCTGAGCTCCGCCTTTCACTCTGCCAATCGATTGTTGTCATGCTCCCCGCAAACTACTGTGGTGAGTACTGCAGAGTGCCCAAAGATGCCCATACCACTGCCTGACTGACGTAAGGAGCTCATAACCCTTCGGAAGAGGTCAAGCAGACCACTTGTGGGAAGGAACAAAGCAGTCATTAAAAAATTATAAGCAGACTTCTGGAGAGAGTTCAAAAATAGATAAATCTGTACTTTCAGCAAATCAGCTTGATAATGAGAATCCCCTGGGGCAAGGATTCTGAACTAGTAAGTCGGAATCTATGGTCTGTAGCCAAGGAAATGCAAGTGATTCTGATGACCATTCAAGTGGGAAACCTCTAGAATAGTTGCATATAGTTGGGGATAAAGGCATTCTGTTAAAAGCTAATTTGGACCAGGAGTAAGCACACTTTTTGTAAGAATTAGGATAGAAGAGAGAGTGATGGCATTTTAAAAACATAAGGGAGTTTCTACCAAGTGGCTTAATCTTCTCAATAAAGTAGGAAATAAGATCCTCCGCTAAGAATGAGACAGGTGGAAGTGCAGTTCAGGGTTCGGGAAATGTAGAGAATATTGGGAGAGTTGCTATGGCAATATGGTACAGGGCTAAACTAGAGGTGAATTAAACTGAAGGCCCATTATGCTGCAATCAACAGTCCTTACTGGAAATTCCAAGTCCAGTTTAGACCTGAGTTAGGATCATTCTCAAGTCCCCAAAAGCTAGTAGAAATGAAAATGCACTGATACTATCAATAAAGGTAGATTTTTAATATTATTCACCACAAAAGTAATGTAAATGCTGAGTATCATCTGACACCTTATTTCTTCTCCTGGTACAAAGTTTAAAATGTGATCTCATGAAAGGAATGTAGGAATCAGATTCTCCCAAATAACACCAAATCCACCCATTGTGCTTTTGGTTGATCCATGGCTAGCTGCTGAATCCATGAACTCCCCTAGGGTGAGAGTGAGTTTTCATAATTAGACGTATGTTGGTGTTGCTTTTCTTGTATTTTTCTTTTTGGTGAGTAAATTATTTCATTCGTCTCATTTTTCCACATCGCATTCTCAGGGTTGTAATGGGTCTCCCACAGTTCCAGGCAGTTATTGGCTCTGGGGGGGAAATGCTGCTGTGGCATTATTGATTGCAGCCTTCATGGGAAAGACAGTGATTGACTGTGTTTCTTCGTGGGCAGCTGTGAATTTGCTGTACGGTGACAGGTCCTTCAGTGGCCTCCTCAGTCTCAACTTGACAAGAAATCTGGAGAAGGAGCTAGCACTATTGAAATGTCATGTCCTCACCCTACATTGTATTCTGTCCTTCAAACTAAACCCAGGTCAGTGAGAGGTCATGGTTAAGAAGATAGTAAATGATGGCACTGAAATTGAGGCTGTCCTTCTGTCTTCCAAAGGCTTCTGGCCCCTGGCTTGGCCTCCTAAAAGCTTCATGCTGTTTTCTTAGGCTTTTCACAGCTGCCTGCTTCCTCACCCACAATCTAATACCTCACACTCTAACAGTCTATTTATTTTCTTAGCTCGACTATCAGATCAGACATTTGACCTTAGACAGCACTATGGGTTTGGACTTAGCCATTGTCTATGTCTGTGTTCAGTTCCGAAAAGAGAAACTGGAACCCTGTAAGCAAATGGACTGTACTCTCTCATCACGGGTGTGTGACGTTAGTCTTTATAATGATTATAATAATGGCTGCCTGGTATTGAGAACTTAATATCATGATGAGCACATTGAATGCAGTTTAACTACAGCTTAAGATTGGTATTATTTCATTTCGTGGATTAGAAAAAATGAAGGGTCATGTTACTTTGCCAGTATATACTCGGGAAGTAAGGAAACGAGGATTCCACCCAAGTTGGTCTAACTATATTTATATTCTTAACTACCACACGCTCCTCTTCCAAAAACCTCAATTCTTAAACTATTTCCCCTCCTTCACATGTCCTAAACCCTTATCTGTCCCTCACTGTCATTCCTTGAATTCTCTTTGATCACATTTTATTATGCCTTCCATCCACCTGCATACTTGCAAATAGCTTTGTGAGCAGAATTCATTTTGTCTATTTTTTTAAAAGATTTTATTTATTTATTTGACAGAGAGATAGAGACAGCCAGCGAGAGAGGGAACACAAGCAGGGGGAATGGGAGAGGAAGAAGCAGGCTCTCAGCAGAGGAGCCTGATGCGGGGCTCGATCCCAAAATGCCGGGATCACGCCCTGAGCCGAAGCAGACGCTTAACGACTGAGCCACCCAGGCGCCCCTGTCTATTTTTTTGCCCACTAAAACATGTAGTATATTGGGTTTGTACCTTTTGACTCTTTGTATCGTCAGTTTTCTCTATGGATCATAACCTGATTTATCATAAGTGAAAGTGGTAAGACTAACACAGGGTAGGAGAAGATGATGGAAAAGAAACTGAGTAGTTGCCATTGATTCTTGGTGGNTTGGGGGGGGGGGGGGGGGTGCTAGGACTTAATGGGCCCTGTCATCAATTATTAGATATGATCTCCATGGACACTGCTTGCCATACTTCCCATCTGCATGACTCTAGGCAACCACTGCCCAGAACTGGAGGAGAATCGAATCTAAATGTTAAAAAATTTTAAAATTCAGAAACTTAGGAAATCTGTCCAACAGTCTCAGGCTATGATCAGTGACATTAAGCAATAACACTCTCTCTCCTCTTTCTTGCACACTCCACTAGAGATATTCACCCCAATACCAGCTTATCTTGTTCATGCATGTTAGACCAGTTCTTATATATGAAAGATCCTGGGGGCTCTCCAGAGCTCTGTGGACCATCATGGAGACTCACTGAGAAATAACCTGGTGCTTAATGTAACAAAGAATCTAGAAGCACTCCTTATATTTTAATTTCTCCTGATTCACGTTGCAGGTGATGCCTTACTGCAAAAACTGGATAAGAGCATAAATCTCTTTTTTTTTTCACTACAACTACAGGAATATCACTTCACTATAGTCTCATAGAGTGTAGTCTCTAAAGAAAGCTAACACGGGCAATGTTACTCTGGCTACAAAGCGCATCTATTTCTCACATTAGCTTTGTTACTGTGGTAGTGTGCGTATTTATTGTATATGGAATGCCATCGCTTGAAGTGATCTATAAAGCTTGAGTTTTACTTCAGTGATACTTTCATCAGAGGGTTTTATCCTTTTTACTCATCTAGAAACCAATAGAGCACAGTAGCCACTATTGTTTACCGCCCTGTATAAGGTAAAGATTCTTCACAATTTGCCAATATTCTGAGCAAAGTAGTTACTGACAAATATAACTGCTCTCCAAACATGGGTAAATTGCAGTCCCACAATTATTCATCAAAGCTCTTATAAACATTTCAGAACCCCCACTTAGCTAGGTTGCTTTTATTTCTAACTCACCAAGATTTGGAACAGATGTGAAAGGCTGATTATGTCAAGTTCGGGGGAAAGTAGAGAAATAGCAGGCTTCGCAAATGCCTCCATTACGCATGTACCCACATATGGTATCATCAGACCTATTTCTGAATAAAGAAACTAGCCACGCAGTCCCTCTGACTATCGTTATCAGGACTGAATGACACTCCATCTTTATCAAGCATCTTCTCTGAGTTATTGAAGCCTCCCATGCTATCATCAAGTAAGTAAACACTGCCGTGCATATAGCTCTCGCTATTATGGAAAAATTGCAAGCAGCTCGCATGCGCTTGCACGGGAGTTATGGGAGTCAACATCCCCATCACAACAGCACATCCGTGCCATTTTGTTTTACCTCGACACAGAGATATGCGGGAATATTCCCTTTATATCTATTGGTAAAGTTTCTTTCTAATAATTGCTGAAAACTTCCCTCAAGTAAGCAGTTAGTCCTGCTAGTTGAAGAAAATAGATACATTATCTGAGGTAATAGATAAGTCTCATTAAGAAGATGGAATAGACTAATTCCCAGCATATCTCCCATGCGTGGGAAAACTAAATTGTGAAATACAGCACTAACACATCAATTATCTTTTCTGCATAGAGTTAGATAAGTCTCACTGCTACTTTATACCACATTATGTAATTTTTTATAAATAACCATTTATGTCAGAGTACCTCAGTTTGCTACCTCATTAAAAAAAAAAAGGACAGCCAATATTTCTATTCCAAGTGAGACTTATTCTTTTAACTACTTAAGGAATCCAGGTATTCCATTTAAAATTCATGTTCCTACTGATTAACCAATGCCCAAAGAGTGGGTGTTTGTTATTAGCCTAAAAACTAATGCTATACATCTGACAATATTACACTTTTAATGAAGATTGGCTCTAACCAATGAAAGTAAAGCTAACTATCAGCATTCAAAATAAAGGTTTTGGAGATCTTGTGTTAAATAATGACTTGTTATGAGTTTATTTTCAATAGTTTATCATATCAGGTTATCACAGGTGAAGTACTTGAAGACAGCGTCATTTCTTAAGTAGTTTAAATATCTCTCCCACATTCTTGTTTGCATAATTAGTTTTTATTAGCAGATGTTTTTTTATATGGCTGTAATATCCCAGATACAGAAATTTCACATCACAGGAGTTAAATTAATGAAGTTTATAAGTGAAGACTTGGCTTCTTAAAGTAAATGACAAAGTAGACGATTATTTGTTAAATTTGTGGACTGTGTAACAAAAGTAAGACAATGGCAATAAAACACCTTGCAAATTATAAAGTGGTATCTTAAAAAGGAAGATTTTATATTTGTGCGTATCCTAGTTTTTAAAGACATCCTACCTACTGGTAGGGAGAAGAAGAAACATAAATTGTACGGGTTCTGAGTCTCAGATCACTTCTATCCCAAACATGATCCAGAGGGAGAAAGAAGGGGGCAGGAGAGAAGTTCCAGGATTGGAAAAGTCACTCACAAATGAACAGGAAAGTCACTCACAAATGAACAGGAAAGTCACTCGCAAATGACAGCCGTACCCAAATCATGACACTTGGCGCCATGCCATACGTTTCACAATCCGTGTGTGTGTGTGTGTCTGGCTGTGTCTGTGTGGGCCCCTATCATACAGTACCACACACTGGGGGCCTACACAACAGACCTTTAGTTCTCATAGTTCTGAGGCTACAAACCCAAAATCAGGTTTCCAGCCAGGTGAGTTTCATTAGGAGGCAGCTGTAACCACACTCACTCCACAGCGCTGTTCCTAAACCATCCATTGTCCCAAATCCAAGGTTTGGTGACCCTCCTGCACAGTGCCTTTCATTGCCAGGCCTCTTCCAGGACATACAGTCACATTGCAGTGGAATTACACAGGAACGCGATTGCAGATAATCATCCAAGAGACAGTGGGGGTTTTTTTCCCCATTTATAGAAACATTATAGCATATTCAGATTCATAATGCAAAGAGAAACTTGAATTCACCTTTTAAAATGTCTGAAACGACAGACTCTGTTTTTGTATGCATCTAGGTCCTTTGGAGGAAAGTTTATGTGATGTTACTGTCTTAATATTTTTTTTAAAGATATTATTTATTTATTTGACAGAGAGAGAGAGAGACAGCCAGCGAGAGAGGGAACACAAGCAGGGGGAGTGGGAGAGGAAGAAGCAGGCTCCCAGCGGAGGACCCTGATGCAGGGCTCCATCCCAGAACGCCGGGATCACGCCCTGAGCCGAAGGCAGACGCGTAACGACTGAGCCACCCAGGCGCCCGTCTTAGTACTTTTTATTAAGAAATTGGAAACATTTTTCCAGCAGAGTCGGAATAATACAAATATAATACAATACACATGAAAAGTTAGAATATAATTTTTAAAAGTCCTTTAGACTGTCCATCAATGAAAATATGGGTAAAGCATAGTAAAATTATTTTCCTAAAGTTGTACTATTACTATTATCAATGATCTAACTCTTAGCTGAGAATTTTAATGAATTACACTGAATTTGTCCACCATCTTGAGTACAAATAGACCCTGAGGTTTTTTGTAAAAACGTGTATCGTTATATATCCTTCAAACCAGAAGATGTTTGCATCATAGAAGAATTCTCATTGTAGAGTACCTAATACTATAACAGCTCTTAGAATAATGAATTCCTGCTGCGTATTTAAACCGTTAGTCAACTGACAAAAAGTTCCGTGTTTATGCAGATGTTTGTAAGGGTATTTGTTCATTCAAAAGTTTCCTTCTCCGTAATCTTCTCTCTCCTAAAGCTGCGCCAAAGATCCCTACCAAAATCTTTATCCATTTACACGTAGCACACACTTCAAGATCCCGCTTAGTTTAAGGCTTGGTTGTCAAACTCAAAGAGATTAAAAATAGTCATAAAATGTGTATACCACACTAAGCAAAATAAGTTTGACTTTGTGACCCTCTTTCATAAACACGCACTTGAAAGGTCTGCATAAGAAGATTTTCTATTACCTGAACAGTGGCTCTAAGCAGAGATGGTCACTGCCAGTTTCTCACTGCACAAGGAAAGAATTTTTCCCCTTTACCCTATAACCCAAATACCACACTGAGCTTAAGGATGAAGCTGACATTTTAAAAGATCACCAAAAGTGTTCTCTTTCCAATTGCAATTATGCCCTCCATCTCAGTGGGAGCCATCGTCAGGGTCTTTTCCGCTCTCCAGCATCTTTCTGGCCCGCTTTCATTATCCTGATTATCTATTCATTCGCCGCCCAGCACTCATTTTATGAAAGATCATGTCTGCCATTTCTGTAATGAGCGCTTGACTTTTACTGCCAGCATAAACACATAAAATATATAATAATTAAAGTTCACTAGTCACCAAAGTCTTGAGATCCATCATGTTGCTAATTTGATTTTTCAAGCAATTGCTTCTCTGTGAACGAGGCTGATTTTGCCCCCTTAGGCATCGCAAGACCTGTGATGGAAGGGGCTGACTCTAACCTCGAGAAGGATCCATCTGAATGCCTACCATATACCAGGTTTCAGGTTCATTGTCAAAGAATGACATAGCTATAAAGTCTAACGTCTTTTAGAGCCAACAAAAATCTCTTTGATATTTGAACCTAAAAAAATGTTTTAGGTGTCTCACATTTTTCAAAATAGTTAAGTGTTATTTAATAAATACTTACCTTTTACGGGCTACTGTTTAAACTAAGGAAAAATTTCATCGGGATAACTGTGGAAGTTTGCATCACGTAGATTGAAACTTCACGATATGTTGACTTACGTAGAGTAAGGAGAAGGTTTCAAAACACCACTTCCTTATTTTGAACACACTGCCTTGTTTTGATAGCATTGGCAAAGCCCCCTGAGTGCCTCATGATAATGAATTCCTCTGACGTTTATTCTAATCGCACAGAGATTAATGAACTCATGCGATATTCATGTGGCTCTCTGGAGACATCAGGATGTGTTACACAAAGTGTAATGTTTGTAAATGGATACAATGGAATATGTGTTAGCCAAGGAACTTGAGTAGTCAAATCCTCGCTTAATAAAACAGCAGGAACTGAAGAGGCAGCTTCCATTTATCGTGGGTTTTTTAGGGATAATAAAGACCTTGACAGTGTATTCAAGAAAAAAAAAAAAAACTGCAGAGGCCAGAAGACCTTGGTTTGAGAGCTGGCTGGATCAATTGCCAGTCTTGTGGCCTTGGGAAATTTTCTTCACCTCTTAGCCTCAATCTCCCCAGCTTTAAAATGAGAATTTAATAACATCAGCCTTCTTAAAGCCTTTTACAAGAATGAGGAGTGGAGGAGGAGCAGTGGGATCAATCAATTAATCAATATAATTCCTCCCTCACTAGGTCATTCTATGAAATAAATCAAATGATATGCAATGTTTTGATAAGTGCTTTGTAAACTGTGCGGCATTATGCGTGCCTCTACTATTGCTTCTCCTTTGGGAAATAGATTGTCTGGAGAAGGTTTACAGTTTATTTCCTAGACATAGAAAAATGGATGCCTTAGGAAACATTACTTACTACACTGTTTTCTTTTTTTTTTAAGATTTTTATTTATTTATTTGACAGAGAGAGACAGCCAGCGAGAGAAGGAACACAAGCAGGGGGAGTGGGAGAGGAAGAAGCAGGCTCCCAGCAGAGGAGCCTGATGTGGGGCTCGATCCCATAAGATCCCATAACGCCGCCGGGATCACGCCCCGAGCTGAAGGCAGACGCTTAACGACTGCGCCACCTAGGCGCCCCTACACTGTTTTCTTAATAAGAAAAGCAGATCTGACCAATTAAAGATATTTTGAATTATCTTTGTTAAATTTAAAAGTGAGATCTCAGGTTTGGAGTAATACAAGAAACTCCTCTTTTAGGTGCAGGTCCAAGACATACAACAGTCTTCCAACAATAACTAAATGTATAATCAAGTCCAATTCTGCTGATTCTGCCCTGTAGTGGAAGCTGGGCAGTTCCCTTCACCCCACTAGACAGGAGTCAAATATGATCTCATCTCCCAGACCCCTTCCGGTACCAACACGCTCTCATTCTCATAAATCATATAGTAATTTTTACCAACCCTAACAAACTTCTCATTAGTTTATAGGACTTCCATAAAGTACTTCTATAAACCATTTTTATATATTTTGATTAAAAGAAACCCCACTGGGGCATCCGAGTGGCTCAGTCTGCTGAGTGTCCGACTCTTGAATTCGGCTCAGGTCATGATCTCACGGTCCTGGCATCGAGCCCCGCATCAGCCTCCCTGCTCAGCTGGGAGTGTGCTTGTCCCTCTCCCTCCACCCCTCACCCTCACTTGTGCTCTCTCTCTCTCACGCCCTGCTCTCTCTCTCTCTCAAATAAATAAATAAATAAATCTTTAAAAAATAATAATAAAAGAAACCCCACCTTTAATGTTTCAGTCAATTTTCTTACCTATTCTCAGTAAATCATAGCCACTGCCTGAAATTTCTCTTAGTATAATATTTGTTCATATCCCTCTGATTTCAAGATAAAGCTTTCATCGCCTAGAAAATGATTCAGCAAATACAGACCTAGGAAGACAAATACTACCTGATCTCAAATAATTAGGGCAGTCATTCTTTTGGCACATGAGTGGTCCCAGTCTCGGGGTATAGGTCCAGATATACATTCCAGGATAATCAGGAAACCAAGGAAATCCAAAACTCACTTGAACGATTATACTGCCATTGTTAACATACAGTGTGTACCTCAAATTCGTTCTCAGTGTGCTCACATAGAGAACATGATCACTGTACTCATTTAAAGGCATTCACATTAATAATAGGCATTGCTACATATTACTAATTATATGTTATTAATACACAGTCAAAAGTGCTGGGATAAGAGTCAAAATCTCTGGTTTTAAAACAGACTCCGATGCTTTCTAATGATGTAACTTTGGCCAAGTCATTTAAGCCCTCTGAACTTCAATAACTTTGTCAGCGAACTGGAAACTTCTTGAGTTCACAGAGGTGTTTGCTCTGGGCTGTGCAGCAGGCCAGCAGCTCGAGCCAGCAGGCCAAATGTGGCTGGGACCTGCTTTTGTAACTACAAAGGCACAGTTGACAAGCTGCTGCAGAAATCTTACATTCTGTAAAGTCTAAAATATTAACTGTCAGGCCCTCAACAAAAATGTCCGTTAACCTCTGGCCTAAAGAGTGGTATTCGTAAACTTATTTGGAATGCCATATTCATCTCTGTGAGATCTTAGGTAGTCTTAGCAGACTGTATTGAAACAACGGGCATCTGGCTCAACCAACTGGAAGAATTAGTTAAAAGTCCAATTTCAACAAACGAAATAGCTTCTAATAGTCTATCTCGGGTTATTTGGTATTACTGAGGTATGATATGTTATCGATAAATATGTATCGTATGTAATGCTGCTAACTGATCATTAAGATACTTTGCTTGAGAAAAGAAAAGCCACTGATACCTGATTCATAGCAAGTTGATAGAATTTGTTTTTACAACTCTGATGTCAGAGTACCAATATCAGATATGCCAGTCAGCACGCCGCTGCACTTAATTGAATGCCGAATCTGAACCTTTGATAAGTGCTTTTGCCTCAATCCAAGTTTACCTACATTTCCCAAGCCCAGAATGAAAGAAATGATGAATGAATGAACAACCTATTGAGCTGACATTTTTCTGAAAATTGTCTGCATGCTATTATTAATTCTCTCTCAGTAACCATGGAGAGGAAATTTTTGTGAGAACCCAGCAAATGAATTTAATAATGTGGGTATTCTGGGCCAAAATAGATCCACTCAGTGTGTCAAAAATACTTTTTTTCAGTTATTCCCGAATTTCCTTCTCAGTGTTAAGCGATGTTACACATTAATAAGTAATGGGACTCCATCCTAAATATCTTTTTAATTTGGGTTACATATAACTCATAAGCATGTAATAGATCAGATAAATGTTTTTGAGATATGAAAATGATGTTTTTCGTCCTCACCAATCTCCAGTGCAAAGCTGCCTCAGGATTTCCAGATTGAGGAACTGCCTGGCGGTCTCGGACCATAGGGTTTCTGTCGTTAAGTAGCTAAAATTCCTTCCACTATGACAGACCAAGAAGTTTGAAGGCCCTGGGTGGAGGAGGGATATCGAGGAGAGAAAAGGAAAGCTGTGCCTCTTCTTGCCAGAGGCTTCCATCGAGGGGCAGGGGGTGGGAGATGGGCAAGTGAAGGGGCATTAACTAGACTGGAATGCACACCCAGGGTAGAGGCCATGATACTTCCCTTACCATTAACGTCTCTGAGGGGAGTTCTGTGGAGATACCAGGCTCTGTACCAGCAGAGAAGACCTCGGATGGTGAGAAGCCAGAGCTTCACAATCAGGAAAAAGCAAGGGCTCAATCCTTATTCCCAGGCCTCTCAGGCTCCCTTATGGTGTGAAGGCTGAGTTAGAGCACATGGACCACTTTTGGAGCCCTCTGCAGTGAGTGACAAGGTGACACCATGGTAGTACCTGAAGCCTCAGGAATAGTCAGGGGCTGGATGAAGAAAATGGCAGAAGCTGAGAAAGGCATACAGTGCCCCAGAGGTCAGCAGAGAGGAGCCCACAAGCCCTAAGGGAGCCGAGAAAGACATTAGCCAACGTCAGTGGACTTAAGCCACTGGAGTCTGTCCACTTCAGCAATAGTCACCAATTTATATCTAAAGGCTGAACCCAGGCCCATCACACATAAAAGGAGAGCTGCCAGAGCCAATTCAAGAACCAGCAAGAAAATAGCAGCTCCCTCCCTCCGACGTAGGGGGGTATAATGTCGTCCCTTATAAGTTCTGATGCCATCTTGGAAAAAAGCAAGGAAAGGGAGAGGAATAGGAAAGACTGAGTAATTCTTGAGCTAAAAGCTAGAGACATGTTAAATTATTAGATCAGATTAAATTTTAAATCATATTGAGCTAATTTTAGTTTTTTGTTTTTTTAAAGATTTTATTTATTCGGGGCACCTGGGTGGCACAGCGGTTAAAGCGTCTGCCTTCGGCTCAGGGCGTGATCCCGGCGTTATGGGATCGAGCCACGTCAGGCTCCTCTGCTATGAGCCTGCTTCTTCCTCTCCCACTACCCCTGCTTGTGTTCCCTCTCTCGCTGGCTGTCTCTATCTCTGTCGAATAAATAAATAAAATCTTTAAAAAAAAAAAAGAAAAGAAAAGATTTTTATTTATTCGACAGAGACAGAGACAGCCAGAGAGAGAGGAAACACAAGCAGGGGGAGTGGGAGAGGAAGAAGCAGGCTCATCGTGGAGAAGCCTGATGTGGGGTTCGATCCCATACGCCAGGATCACGCCCTGAGCCGAAGGCAGACGCTTAACCACTGTGCCACCCAGGCGCCCCTAATTTTAGTTTTGATCCCACTGCTCAGCAGGCCCAGTCCTCCTGAGAAAGATCAATTAAGTTATGGAAAAAAGCTATATTTTCTTTGCACACCCAAATTGTAGTGTGAATAAATTTGCAGTCACTCTACAATTACATTGTTTGGTTTAGAAGAAACCTATCGATGACAGTTTTACTCAGGGTCTAACAAATCTCTGAAACTAAAGAGCTCTTCTCTAAATAGTTACATAGTAGAGGCGGTGTAGGGTAACAGAGAAATGTGCTGGAAGACAGAACTGAATTCTAGCCCTAACTCGACAATTTACTGTTCGTCACTGAAAAAGTCATCTCGCCTCTACAACAGTGCTTCACAACAGATGTATCTTAGATCAGGTACTAGGATATTGCTAAAATATTGATCCCTTCAGCCCTCAAAACAGACAAGGCAATGCCTGGGGTGGCTGGAGCCCCCTGACTTTCATCTCAGGCTACCCCAATGTGCTATATAAATTATTTTTTGTGTATTGAATGTCACAATTTGGAGGAATTATTGTCCTATATGATTCCGTTTCTTCTCCAAAGAATGAGTGGAGTGGGGACTGGAGAGAACCGATGATGTCTTCTATCATTTCCATTCTAGTAGTTGATGCTTCTATGAATGTGAGGAGAAAATTCCAATTGCGAGAAGAGTCATAGGAGCTCCTACATACATGACCTGAAAACAAAAATTCCTGTACTTAAGTTTTTAAACTCTGATTACCTCTCGAGTTGTTCCCAGGAGAAACAACTAAAAAGTCAGGTGTCCTTTTCCTCAGTTAACCAGTATCGTTTTTACAGCTCAGCAGGGATTTACCTATGGGTAAGAAAATTAGAAAAGAATCCATAGACTGCTGTAGTATTCAAAGACAAAATCAAAGTTACCTATGTGGCGTCAGAAATTTGCATTCATCTTTCAGCAACCTGGTTTGTTATAAATAAATTAATTTGAAAATCAACTTCCAAAGCAGTGGTTAAGAATGGTGAGTGATCAGTAATGAGTGCAACACAAATGAGGCTGTTTTATCTTTAAAGTAAGTAAAAAGCTTTTCAAGATGAACACCTCAATCTTGTTGAGTATTTTTATTGGAATATGAAAGAAGGATCTTCTGTTTCGCTACTCACTTCCCCTGAAATTTGCTCATTTATATCAATAAAGAATTCAATGCATGCAGAATTGATCTATTAGCCATTTTCAAGTTGAAGCTAGGTTTTATGGACTGCCAAGGTTTTTTCTGTTCAATGGATGACAAATCTTTTAATATTTTTTGGACAGAAAAAGGAAATGCAATGTTCTTGTCAGTGAATCAATCAGTCACTGATTCATCTGGGAATATAACTCTCCATTAAGAAGAATGTACCAGAACAGGTCCAAAGGGAGAATGGTTGTCACACATGCTGATTATAATATTTCTAGCTTTTGAGTTGGCATAGTCTGCTAAGTGCCAAGTAATGAGCGAGGTGCTTTTGTTTGTATGGCTTCATGAATTTTCACCATGATGACTCTCAAAACGCGAAGTATTACTCTCATCACTCTGGAGTCAAAATGGAAGGAATTTTTCTGACAACACTCCAAGAAGAGATTTCACTCATCCAATTGTTCATCATGGTCTAGTGTCCAACTTTCTTTTTAATAGTTTACGTGTTTACAGCACCGAGAAGTTTATGCTTCACACCTTTCAAAGCCACCAGTTCTCTGTAATGGCAGGACTACATTGCTCTCTGTGAGCAAAGACTGCCATCTTGTGGAAGTTGCAAATACAGCAAAAACAATCATTCCATGGAACTAAATATCTGCACACATTAAGAACTGTGCAACTTGATTCTTGCAATGTTACACACACACACACACATCAGTGCTGCTCGTAATTAAAATACAAAACTTTCCTTTAGGTGTGATTCGAGTTGCATTTAAAGATGCCAGTGCTTTTGGACATTTGAATATATATATATATTCAAGTATATATATATAATCCCCTCATTTGTTATATAAGGGCTCATCCAATTTGTCTTCATGGCAGTGCATTAGATTTTGCCAAGATTTCTTTATCTAACACTTAAACAGGTTTTTGTTAAATAACAAAAAAGAGGGGGCGCCTGGGTGGCACAGCGGTTAAGCGTCTGCCTTCGGCTCAGGGCGTGATCCCGGCGTTACAGGAGAGCCCCACATCAGGCTCCTCCGCTGTGAGCCTGCTTCTTTCCTCTCCCACTCCCCCTGCTTGTGTTCCCTCTCTCGCTGGCTGTCTCTATTTCTGTCAAATAAATAAATAAAATCTTTAAAAAAAAATAACAAAAAAGAGGGTAAAATGACACTTTTCTCATGGAATTTCCAAGAGCTTTAGATTCTGCAGCAAAAATTTATGGCAGAACTCTAAGCTTAGAAAATACTTTCATTCCTTCCAACGCTTCTGTTCCAACACCCTGTATTCCTAGAATCTGTTGTAGGCTACTTAGAGCCTGACTGAGGGATCCGAAGATCTAGTTGTTCTGTCTATCCCCCAAAGGGGTGTCCGTGAAATGCCTCCGTTATCTGTGCTTCCTGAGATTCACCGCACATAAAGGCATCTTTGTGGTGTGAAGGCAAATAGAGAAGTCTGCTCACTCTTCTCCCACAGTAACTCCTAGCCCCCAGCTTGCTGAAACTAAAAGTTCTACAATTAAACAAATTCTTTGGATTTAAGGTCCTTTACTGCTATTAGCATCAAAATGGGTGTCATAGAGTATGTGTGTAGACTTCAACGATCGTTTTGAAAACCAAGTCCTTTTTCAGGTGTAGAATGACAAGGACATGTTGTGATATGGGATACCACCGAGGAGAAACAGTAGGCAATCAGTTCGTTCCTGAATGAACATGTGAATGAATGAAAGAATAAATTAACATGAACTGAGGGCATTAAAAAGAAACAGTATCACTGTGTTGCTCAGGCCATTTTGGCTGAGTGTGCAGTTGTGGTTTAACATAAATTTTGTCCCAAAGAAATACCTGGCATGAGACCACTTTTAAATATTTATTGAACGGACAGCTGAATAGGAGGGAATGGAATAAGTTGCATCAGTGACCAGAGAAAGTAGCATCTGAGGGCAGCATGCATTTGCCAAAAACAGTGTTGAGCAATTCAGTCAATATATCCTTGCCTCTCTGCGTTGGGCAGTATGGAAGGTGGTGAGTACACATTCCAGGAAGGGGAACAGACATTAATCGAGGACTCACAAAGTGTTATAAATGATGATAAGTGCTGTGAAGGGAAACTCTTCCACTTCTATAGACATTGACCAACATAGTGTGGGGGAGCGGAGGCGAGCCGGGAAGCGTGCGTGCTCGTTTCGTGCCTGGATATGTCCTCACTAGCAGATGATGCTGTCGTTTCCTTTTATTTCTGCATATACCTATAATCTCAAATTTCAGAATACCATCTTTTTAAAGATTTTATTTACTTATTTGAGAAAGAAAGCGAGAAAGAGCTCGAGCAGAGAGAGCAGCAGACTCTCCGCTAAGCAGGGAGCCCAATGTGGGACTTGATCCCAGGACCCTTGGATCATGACCTGAGCTGGAGGCAGACGCTTAACTGACTGAGCCACCCAGGCCCCCCAAGATATTATTTTTTTGAAGATGACCAAATTTTCCCTTCAAGTTATTCAATGGTGTTCTGGTTACCCAGTGCCTTTAGGTAGGCAAATAGCTAATGGGTTTACCAACACGATTTGGATATATTTGCAGATAGGCCAAACAAGCAACTCCAATGCTGTGATTAAAGATTACAGATGTGTATAATACCTAACACAGTGCTGCCGGTTTCCCCAAGTAGTCGTTCCTTCGGACGGAGGCCCTATTTCTGTATGTACTTAGTAATCTCGATGCCCAATGTGGGGCTCGAACTCACAGCCCTGAGATCAAGAATCGCACGCTCTGCTGACTGAGCCAGCCAGACACCCGATGGGGGCACTATTTCTCAAGTGTGTTCCTCAAAACTCCAGCTCCATAAATTATTACTGTATATTATTGGGGGAGGAAAAAATGAGGAAATAAGAAGGAAAGTTATCTAACTTTGGGAAATGCTGAATTAAACAAAATCATACAAGTTTTCTTTTCTGAAGGTCTTCTTAGAGCCTGTAATACACTGACTTCTTTGTAAATTTCTGAGAGGGTGTTTCTCAAAGTTAATGACCACAGAGCCCTTTTCCTGCAGAAGCTCCTCTAAGTACTAGTGTCCCATGGAACACACTTTCAGAAATTTTGGAAATACAAATAACTTTGAGAAGAGGCAGGAATAAGGGTGAAATGTAATCCACCAATATTCATAATCACCTTGGTAAATTCAATTAATCAAATTAATTGCTCGCCTTGAGCAACACTCTGAAGCAACAGAGCTTTAGACAGATCAGTACCATAAGAAAGGAGAAGTCCAAGTAATAAGGAAAGCTCCAGTACAATGTCCATCCTGGGGCGTCAGCTGGGGGCGCTGGGGGTGAGGCTGTGGGAATAGCCAAAGGTGAATGATAAGACCAACTCTCCCTCACGGCCCTTAGGGCTGGTCTTACTCTGGTGTGACTCACAATTGAATGTTGACCCCACCCCTGACCATTAACTTTTGGCTCAATCCTGCCAACAGGGGATGACATGAAGCAGGTAAAAAGGTAACTCTCACCAAAAGTGTACTTACTCCTTCCAAACAGACATCATTCTCTCTAAAGTTTTAAGCAGTCTCTCCCCAAGTAACCCAAGACCTAGGCAAGTGTAGAAAGGTCCACATACCCTAAGGATAACTATGTGAAAATTCTAAGTCAAGCTAAAAACTCTTAGATAAAATATGTTCTATCCTCTTACCTCGACAAATATACCTTCATGCCAGTAGGAGGTCAGGTTTGAGTTTCAAATTTGAGCCTAGCTTGGAGTATTGCACTGACCTGGAGGTCCTGGAAGTTGGTCCCTGGCCCCCTCTCTTCCCCCCACCCCCAGCTCTGTCCTGCACAGTGAAGGATCGCCCACACAAAGGTGGGCTTATACAGCTGAACTCAGTCTACACTCTCTAAATACCACTCTACACACCTGCGATGCCCTTGTGGCTGTGAGATCTGCCCTCGGGAGGAAATGTGTGGGACAAGTTTTCCCAGGTGCTGGAGGAGATCTCTGAACTGTTGGGTGGGAAATCCTGAGGATCCCTGAGGACTGTGCATGCCCTACGCAAGCTCATGACCTTGGCCCTGACCATTCTCACCCTGTGACGGGGGTGCACAACTGAGGGAAGGCCAGAGGTAGGCAGGTTTCAGGTAAACCCAAGAGCATTTGGAAATGAGAATAAAACCTCCGTGAAAAATCACACTTAAAAGCTGCAGCTTTGTGGCTAGCCCCAGACTCAGGGAAAAAAAGAAGACGGAGAAGGGGATTTCTTATTTGAATTTAACAACTTATAAAAGCCTCTGGTCAACTTTCCTTCTTATTCTCCAAGGTAAGATTATTTTCCCCTTTGGCATTAAAAGGGAAACTACAACAGTTGTGTGAAAAACCAAAAATGGTGTATTTTATCAACTTCAAACTTGTCCCAGGGCTTTCTCCCACACTGTGTTAAATAATAGAAGACTTTTTAATTGAATTTCTTTGCGTGTAGCATATGCTGGGCGACATTATGCCAGCATCTTGCTCTAAGCGGCAAAACGTTCTTCATAAAAGCATTAAGATCCAGAGTGTCATTCTGCACGAAGGGAAGGAACACAGAATTGCAGCAGCTTGAAACCACATAAAAACAGTGCCTCTGAAATGTAATTGTAAAAACACATTGCAACAAAGCGGGGGGGGGTGGATATTAAGAATTATAGAATAAAATTTAAAAAAAAAAGGAAGGGGGGAGCAAGAGAGGGTACAGAACGGGGAGAGGAAAGCCTGTGACACAACTCTGTCTATAAAATCAAAGCAATAACGTTTTCGGTACCCTGGCATTCCATCTGCAGGCTAATCTATACGTTCATTCGCCCTTGACAGCCACCATCCACTAGCGGTGGGATTATAAATGGATGTGTCGTGGACCGAAGCAATAACGATGTCTGCACTAACACATGGCCGTGTTCTTTACCCCAAGGATCCTGGAGCTTCAGCAGAATGGTGACATGGACATCCTGAAGCACAAATGGTGGCCCAAGAACGGCCAGTGTGACCTGTACTCCTCAGTGGACACAAAGCAGAAAGGAGGTGCCCTAGACATAAAGAGCTTTGCAGGAGTCTTTTGCATCCTGGCGGCTGGAATTGTCCTCTCCTGCTTTATAGCCATGCTGGAGACCTGGTGGAACAGGAGGAAAGGCTCCCGGGTCCCATCGAAAGAGGTACTTGTTCAGAGCTTCGGCGCTCAGTTGAGCCAACAAGCGGGCGGTCTTTCCAGGGAGGGTAATCACCAGGAAGAGGATGATGGGCTGGGGGTGGTCCTTGCTTCTTCTTTCTTTGAATATTGAAAATGAATTATTTATGAAATATAAAAATAGATAATGCCAATACCAAGTACCATTCTAGGACATCCCAGATAAATGAAGAAGAGGCTTGCAATGCTTGAAAAGACTAAACATTTCATGTGCCATCAAGGCCTTTAAAATTCTGCCAGATCTCAGGGCAGACTTTCATTCAGTGATTTCCTTAAAGGCTGTGATTCCCTTGACCAGTTCACGAAGATGCTTGTCATCTTACTTCGATAAGTTGTTTAACTTATAGGTAAATTACTTGTATCTCTAAGATTCAGCCTAACGAATACAATACCGAAGGCAAATAATCAGAATTTGTCTCTTCACCCCCAGGGGCTCCTTCCCTCTACCTGTCTGTAGACCTATAGAAGGGATCGTAGGTGTTTAGGTCTTTGATGGCTCTAAACTTAATAAATCCATAGTGTGGAATCATCTAGAGTTACATTTTTAATAAAATAAAATGAAAACTTTTTCAGAGATCTGAAAGAACAATTGCAGAGTTACACATATCGTCCCTTTGAAAGTGGCATGTGCCTTGTTCTCATCAAAAATTACGGCATTTACAAATTAGCAGAGAAAATACGAAGTTAAAATAAACTGCTCAATTAATTTATCTTATTTCCACTGTACAAAAAAGGTGAAAAATTTTTTAAATAATGAAATCATATTCATTCACTAAAGCTTCACAAATTGAAATGGAAAACGACCTGAATTTGCTGCATGATTCGATCTGCTGGATAGTTTCAAAGGACAGTTTTAAACTTTCTGTAACTAGGCTTTGGCTAACTGATGGTTAGAGCAAATCCAGAGAAGATGTGCTTTAATGCACAAATAAAAATGACTTCTCACGTTCATATGAATTTTTACATGTGAATATATTCTTTCCAACAGATTTTCTTCTAAAGTAATCTGAGAATTCCTTTCTACCACCTTATATGCAAAATTGCGCGGCAGCACTTATAAGGAAAAGCTTGGCTTACCAAAGATAAAACGTAGCTTCCTACCTATGTGAATGATCCTACATTCTAAATTAGTGGAGTATGAACTAAAAATTAAGCAGGCTTCATTGTAGTGCTTTCTTTATGGAATAAGCTTCTGGTTTCTCTATTGCCATTGAGTAAATGCAAAAGACCACATTAATGCAACATTATAGCTGAGATTTCATATTCTCAAAAATCTGGAAATTAAGGGCTCCCCAAGCTCCTTATATTTTGAATTACTATATATGATATTAAATTTTTGCATTATTATATCTGTTGATGGATGACTTACATTATAGTTGCTGTGGGAACCATAAAATTATATCTCTCAACCCTCTAACGTCCCAGTGATAATATTGCATTAATGGATATTTTTTATTGGATTTTGAAATGAGAAAGGAAAAGGAAAAACAGTGATGCACATCAAAATATTTTTCACTGAGGAGCACTATAATAGCACAATGAAAAAAATACATACTCCATTCTATCTCATGACAGCTAATCCAGGTCTATGAACAAATATTTTCTCTTCTTATGATTAATAGGTATTTTTAAATCCTCATGAATTTAATTTATTGAACTTGGCTATAAATATGACTGATAAGAGACAATTTTTTTTCTTGCCAGTTCTATTTTTCAAACGTTGGGCTTTAACGCTCACTTTAAGTGAAAATCGTAAAGGATTTGTGAATTGGTTTCAACACCAGAAATCTGAGATTTTCCTTCCATTTCCTTTATTAAGTACCTTCTGACTAAGACTCCATTAGCATAGCTCAAAGCATGTTTGATTTAGAAGCCGTGTAGCATAAACCAGCCCTACACCAAACCTGTCATTCACAGGTCATGACTTGAAGGGGTCTCTAAAGGTCTCACTGACCTCACAATATTGCCTCATTCAGGTACTAAATAGCTTGAGTGTATGACATCCCTCAATTAGAAATGGATTCTCTTGTGCTGAATGTTTCTCTTTCTGAATAATCTCACATCTCTCTGGCCTAAAGAGAAATAACACTTTAACAGTCACTAACACTTTAGTGTGAGCTAGCATACCGTATCACTTATCTCCAAGAATGGAAAGTTAAGGTTAGGGGAGAATAGTAGAAAAGAACAGAAATCCAACTTGCAAGGAGACACCCTGAAAAAGGAGGAAGCACGTGGAAAGAAGAGGTGTGGAAGGGGAGTGAGTTGTTAAAACTGGACTTTTTATTTGTACAACTTTGCCTGGGTCTGTCCCTGATCTCATAGAAAACCATCGCCCACTACTGCTCCCCTATTTTCGTAGTTGCATGTGACATACAGAGAACTTTAAGTGCAAGAAAAATATTTATTATAGATAACCTTATCTCAGAGTCATGTTTGTACCCCCCGAACCAAGCGCAATGCCTGGCTCATATTAGGTGCTCAATAGATATTTGTTAAATGAATAAACCCCAAAGTTCAGTTAATTACATATCATGTTTGCTGAACTACTTTTTTTTTTTTTTAAACCATGGAAGCTAGTACTGATGAGAACCTTATCTTCTTTTTCTTCATCTCCAGGATGACAAGGAAATTGACCTGGAGCACCTCCATAGACGTGTAAATAGCTTGTGCACAGATGACGACAGCCCCCATAAACAGTTTTCCACCTCGTCAATTGACTTGACCCCTCTGGACATTGACACTTTGCCAACACGACAAGCACTGGAGCAAATCAGTGATTTCAGGAACACTCATATCACCACAACAACCTTTATCCCAGAGCAGATCCAGACTCTTAGCCGCACATTATCAGCTAAAGCTGCCTCCGGTTTCGCTTTTGGCAACGTGCCTGAGCACCGAACTGGCCCTTTTAGGCACAGGGCACCTAATGGGGGCTTTTTCAGGAGTCCTATAAAAACAATGTCATCTATTCCTTATCAACCAACTCCTACCCTGGGGCTCAATCTGGGTAATGATCCAGACCGAGGCACCTCCATTTGAGCATCCAACAAAATCTCTTCACTGTTTCTTTCGTAGGACTCCCTTTGCAAGGAGCAACTGTAATATTGTGGGACTAACATGGATGTAACATTAAAAAAAAAAAATCAGGATTATTAGTAACAATTATAGTTCTTTCTCTCCACCTTCTCCGTCTTCTCTCTCTTCTATTTCTTTCTCTTTTTCCCCTCTCTTTCTGTACATTTCCCTCCACTTTTTTTCATTACTCAACTTGTTTCCCCAGAATATAGTATACTAGGATCCTATTAGTCCGCTTTTCATATACTGTACTTCAAGTATAGGAAATGTGCACTGAGTATACTAAAAGTATATGCAGGATTAATTTTACATAAAGGCCTCTTACATAACATTTCTCTATTTTTAAAAATATAATTGCAATAACTTCCGTCTTTTTACATTCTTCTGCTGCATCCATACAACGCTCCACTGCTGTTGAGTGTCCTTTAACTGTGGACCAAAGGCAACCCCTGCAGTGTTTATAAAATAATTTCAAGACCATTCAGGCCACATAATATGAGAATGCAATTTTGTAGGATTACAAAAAAGCCATTAATATGCCAGTCAAGACTACAGTTAAAACTACTCTCGCACTGCAACAGTGCATATGACCTTTATGTGATTGTACAGTATTAAAAGTTTTTCTTATGTACAGTAAACTTTATCATATGGCAGAAGCCTCTGTTGTGTTAAATAAATTAGTATCTCATCTATATATACATATATATGCACCTATATAATGTGTATATATATCAAAGGGCGGCCATTGCTATTGCAATTCATTTAATAAAGCTTTAGTTTAAAAAAAAAAAACAAAGCATTGTATACAAGAACTATGTATAGGGCAGGGGGTCTTTTCAGTTAGAAAAGGCAGGTTGCTTTAATGTTCTTCTGACTCGCATTGTTTGCCAACAGAGAATATTTTATACTTTTGTTATTAAAAACATCCAGGGCAATTTAATATTTGTTCCTAGATGTGACTTCTTTGAGTAGGTTTTGCATTTGTTATTCAGCGGTGTATAAAGCTAACCTTGATCATTTTACTTTTAATGAATTATCTAAATGGAAAATGCTATTAGCCGGACAATGTCCACAGCAGCACATAGAACTCTAGAAGAGTTTAAACGTAGATCATTGAAGGTTAATAAATTCTCTTCCAAAGCAGAAAGCCAATCGATACAACTGTCTTTGGGGAGAGGTGGGAGCCCTGAAGAAATATTGATGTGGCCTTAATTACTGTCCTACATTATCCTAAAGAAGAAACTATAATGACCAGACTGGGCTCTCGACTGAACCCCCCCTTTTTATTCAGTTCTATTTGGAGGAGTTATGTATTTTTTACATTAGTGCCAGGTGTGTAGGAGGATGACAGCAAAAACAGTGCCTCTTTGTGCACGACCCTTTTCAAGTAGCATTCTTACCCGTTAGAAATAGAGAATGAACTTTGTTTGTAATCCTTAAATTAAAACGTGGTAAGTAGGAAGCAAGAACTTATCCTGTGTTTTCACGCAGCCATACACTTATTTTAATCTAATTCATTCCGTAGCTAGGATTGATATAGGAATCAACCTATGTGATTTGCTTTAGGAGAAATTAAAAGGCATATTCTTAAGGTATATTATATTTTGATGCTAATTCTGTTCTGGGGAACGTCTTGTACTGTCACTGTTTTTGTACTAAATCTTCAAATATTGTCTACTGTGTAAGGCAGAAAATTTTCTTATCATGCAAAAACCATTTTGTTTCCAGGGTGACAAGTACCTAAGTGCATGCACGACTTGTTTTCCCTTGTGACATTCATGATCTCATTCACAACTCTGATTTAAAAAAAAAAAAAAAATTCTTTACAACAAGCTATATAGGGACATACCAGATGTTGCAGTGATTTTAGCTATCAACAAACTGTTAACCATGTACAATATTTAAAATAGGCCTATTTTGATGTATTGCCTATTATACGAATACACAAAACACTTTTTGGAGGCCTCAGTTATGAGTGGCAGAGCTTTCTGTGTATAATTTGTCTAAATAATTTGTCTAATAAAAATGTTTTCTAAACTTGCGCTCATACCATTGAAGTCTTAACTATGAAATTTGACAATGCTTACTCTCTCACAGACTGAACTGAATTTTTCTAAAAATTTATCTTGAGTTAATTAAAGCATAAAACACATGAAGTTTTACTAGAAGAACTATGCCAAAATGAGTGGCTCTCTAAAAACAATACTGTGTGTGTCTAAAACCAATGAAAGACTGCCTTTCTGCTATTTGAAACAATTGGAACCAACAATATATTTGTTTTTCTTCACATATATTTATATTTGTTATGTCTCTGTGAGCACTTTTTTGGGAGAGAGCTATCCCGATTCATGTAAACAACGCAACCATTATAAGAATAGCAAGATGATGGTTTGTTACATCAAAGAAAGGAAGGAAGAAGGAAAGAAAGGAGAAAAGAAAGAAAGAGAAAGAAAGAAAGAAAGAAAGAAAGAAAGAAAGAAAGAAAGAAAGACAGACTTAGAATTTATGTCTTAATGATTGTTTTGCTTTTAGGGAGATATTCATCATGTTGAATCTATTAATTTGAAAATTAATTGACTTCAAGATTATTTCTAATACAGTGTTATTTTCCTCATTTGAACAACAATACTTTGGTCTAGCATTTAACTCACTCAGTGAATATATATCTGAAAACATATTTAATTAGATTAAAATCTTTGCTGCTCTAAAATTCTATTAAAAGTGATTTTTTTTTTAATGTTGGAACTATGAGGAATTCTAGACTCTCTCTCTGGTTTTTCAAATAAGGGAAGATAAGATGCTAAGAAGCTGTGACTTGCCCAAATGTTTGACAGTCTAAGACTTAAAACCGGGTCCTTTTTAATTATTACTATTTAACTCTGCCATGCTTCAATCATATCCACAGGTCCTCAAGGGCTTAAATGCAGGGAAGGCTCAGGGACAAGGCTTCCGCCCAGTTCTCTCCCCAAGCCTAGGCTGCCAATCTCTAGGAAACTTCCCTCCTGTCTGCGGCCAGGTAGAGCCCCTGAATCAACTGCTCCTTTCACAGATGGGAAAGTGAACACCTCAGGCTACTTCCCCAAGGTCAGAGCATGAGGCAGACCTCAGGCCAGATCCGGCTTCTCTCCAGGGCTACTTCCCTCAGCCCATTGCTGGCCTGGTTCGCACCCCTTACGCTAACCGTGCAATTTCGAAACCAGACACACACCTTAGATCCATGTAATTTTATTCTTCTCAGGTGTTGAAATTTTTCCTTTGGTGAATCATTAAGAGAACTGGTTGTCACTTTCAACCACATCAGAACTTATGCACCGGTGTTGGCTCAGTCACACGTTAGAAAATTCTAAGACCTCCTTTCTTCCCTCATACATATCAAGCTACACACAGGCAATTTGTTGTTTTCGTAATTCTGTTATTTTCCATCTCCTTTAATTTGGGATTGGTTGACAACTGAATAAATACTTTAAAAAATAGACTTTGCTGAATGGTACTTTGCTTCATCAATTAAAAAAAAAAAAAGATGAGACAATCCACTTAACCTACATAATACCTTCCAAGCCACATGATTGGATAACAAATTATTAGTATTTTATAATCAGAAATTTGGAGTGGAGAAACACATTCTGGACTCTTCCGTGGAGTAGATAAGGCAGACCTGACATCTTCTACACGGGTACACACAGGTTTGATGCTCGTGTGTACATCTCACGATAACTGACGAAACACAATGGTCTCACGAAAAATTGACCTCCTTCTAGAATGTTTTCATTTCTAAAAACGAATCCTATTTCCAATCTTTCTGATCAGATGTTAATAAATGGCTAACAAGTATGGCCCTAGTTATCATTTCAACAAATTGTAGTAAAAACCCTCTCATCAAGTAGCATATGACCTCCCTTGGGTGAAAACGACTTACCTGGCATTGAAAAATCAAGAAATAAAGTTTGTTATAGTTGATAGATTTAATTCTATTATTTGTTTATTTCTTTGTTATTTTATTCTATTAGTGTTCGCTCAAAACCTATTTTGTGAAAGGCACTGCGCTAAGCAGTTACACATGGTGCAGATGAATATATATGTTTAAATAATGGGTCTGGATGTGTCTAATGCCCAATTCTTTGCTTGTCCCACATCAACATGCAAGATACAGACGCCACCTTACACACTTCTTGAGGAGACAGAATGGGTCACCCCAAGCCAGTGCAGTCCTCTTTGGCCTTGGCCCTTCCAACTCACTGGGTCAATCCATCCCGGTGGTTCTCATGGGCTAATAGAATCTGTGGGCTTAGATTCAGGTCACCTCCACCAAGAAGACTTGGAGATTTCCCAAGATACCAGACCATGAGGCCAACTTTTTAGAAATGTGAAAATTCCCATAAGCTACAGGCAAACTATTGACTAACCCCTCCTCCTTATCAATACCTGCGTGCCAGGGACTGACTCCTACCTGCAGATGTCTGTGACAAGATGATACAGAGCACAGTAACTCATTTTAGGTCCCTGCAGGGCTAATCACTTATGATAGGGCTCCTCAGTGTTGCCATGTGCTTCAAAGGGATTACACGGTGAATCCTGTTTAGGCAACTTTTGTAAACTATTATTTATAGTGCAGCTAAGATCCCGAGCCACCTTTCCTGTCATCTGAGGCACAGGATACGTGTGACCTGTGAGCCGGAGGAATATACAGCAGGGTTTTACAGGATGTCAAACAGCCTCCAACCCACACACAGTTCCAGAAGAGTAGAAACTTTGTAGAGCTCCACTCCACAGGTGCACAGAACAATTACACCACATAGTAATTCATCCTCCCGTGGGGATAGAAACAGACTAAAGGAGCAGTCGCTTGTTTTCTCATCTGAATTTTCCAAATTTCCCTTGTTTCAATTATTCTCATTTGTTTTATTTCCATGTAATCTTAGTAACAAAGCAAAAATTGTTCAAATTTCAGAATTTTTTTTCATCATCTGAAAGATCTTCCTTGACTTGTGATTATACACAAGATAGGGCCAAATGTCACCTTTTGACGAATTTTGCACATTTCCTAGAATTTCCTCGGAGTGGAGGAAAAAACTGGTTGTGCTATTTGGACACTTCGTTACCTATCTCATGTTGCAGGCGTGGCTGTCTAGCCTTTGGGAGGGATGAGGGCCTGGTTTCCCTTTGGGGAAACCCTATAGGTTCCCACCTCAGAATTGACAGAATATTTCAAAAGTCTCAAACACTCTGCAATGAAATGGGAAATTCACACAATTTTCAGGATGACATTAATTCTCATTAATTAAAAACTAATTAAGCTTTCATAACAGCTGCTTTAGAAGGAGAAACATATGTCACAAAAATCAAAAAATGATACAACACCAGAACTAGAGTGGGATGAGAAACAGTGCTCTTAATAAAAATTTTGCCTGCCAGAAGATCTGAAATGTGAGTAGCAGCACACTTTAGTTTTTAAAAATGCTATGTCTAATTTTCAAATTGGTGCTACTGAACATTTTTAGGAATTAAGTAGCCTACATCTGTGGATATTTTTAATTTTTAAAAGTTGGACATCACTATTAAAAAACAAAAAACAAATTACAACTTGTTTGTTCACTACACAGAAGATTCATGATGGGGGCCTTTGAGAATTATCTCCTTTAATGTATAATAAATAGGATTCAATTTGTAAAAATTTAAGTGATATAAAACTTCCCCGGAACAGCCACTTCCTGGAGCAAGGGCCACCTGTACCTACTTCACACTTAGGATTTAATATTTACTTCTTCTCCAAAATTTCATTAAAGTTAACTTTCAAATTAATGCCAGGTCTCTATTAATATCTGTTTATAAATGTTAGCTATTAGATACTTTTTTAAAAAATACAGACACACTACAATTAACTTGAAAAGAGAGCCATCACGTATCCAGCTCATTTAATTTGACTTTATTATTCTAGAAAGAGTTATTGAATACCTAATATGCCCAAGTACTTCCATAAGCAATGTTAAGGAGTGTTTTGGACATTAGTCGCCAGATGGATCATAGCCATGTCATATATCCAATTGACATAGTTGACATTACATATCAAATACAGAACTCTCATTCATGTGATCCTTTTTAATAAGTACAGTACTCCTTACTGTATTTACTTACAAATGAACATATTAAAAATAAAAATAAAAAATAACTAAGCAGGGGCGCCTGGGTGGCTCAGTCGTTAAGTGTCTGCCTTCGGCTCAGGGCGTGATCCTGGAGTTCTGGGATCGAGCCCCATGTCAGGCTTTTCCGCTGGGAGCCTGCTTCTTCCTCTCCCACTCCCCCTGCTTGTGATCCCTCTCTCGCTGGCTGTCTCTATCTTTGTCAAATAAATAAATAAAATCTTTTAAAAAAAATTACTAAGCAGTGTAGCAAGATATACATGTAATGGGGACTTCCAGCCTCCCTTCTGCATGACTAAGCATTTTAAAATTTATTGTTCACTCACTCAGATTTCCCCATAGAAATATCATGGTAAAACTGTTCATAAACTGAGCAAGAAGTATATAAAATCACTCCTCATGTGTGTAACCTCCATTTTTTGGTGTGTCCAATTAACATGGTAAGTCCTATAAAATAGTTAGATCACCAACAATTAATATATTTTAATTAATTCTTTCTTGTTCATCATTATTAAATGAAGTTTTTAATTCTGACTCCACAATCATGATTATGTATCTCTTTTTAAAAAAAAACAATTAATATTAGTACATATACATAAACTTTAGTAACACTGAAGAGAGATTATGAAGAAAAAAACAATCACGTAAGACCAATCAGTCCATTGACTAACACTTTTCGAGCACCTGTTATGAGCAAGGCACCGCAGGACAGAGATTTCTTAGCTGGCATGCCAAGGCACACTCCTGAACCAACAGGGGTCGCAGGTTGCTGAGGTACTGATCCCCTCATGTCTCAGGGTGGTGAGGTGAGCCCCTGGTCTGGAATTCTCTCCATGAGCAGTTCTATTCATTTACACCTGGCCTTTCCTCAGAAAGCTCCCAAAGTTGGAGAAACAAAATAGAAACGTTTGAAAAGTTAAAAACAAATTCATAGTTTCAACAACATCGGAAGACAAGAATGTAAATTATATCCTGATGAAGAATGTATTCCATTGTCCAGTTAGTTGATAGAGAAAATATTCTATGAGAAGAGAAGAAGAAGGCTGCCTAGCATGGCATGGTTTCCCAGAGTAAGTGGGAATTTAGCCTACTCACAGAGAATATGGAAAGGTCAGAGGGATGAAAAAGGGCTTCCAAGTGGAGGGTACAGTGCAAGAAAGGCACAAAGATGGGAAAGAATGTGGGGAGAAGCAGGAGCCCACAATGTCCAGAATATGGGTTTCATGCCAGGAAGTAGCAGATAGTAAAGCTCAGGTGAGCCTGTGGAAAGCCTGTAGGCTGGGCCCAAGAGCTTGCACTATACCCTGTTCATCCGATCATTCCTTCATTCATGTATTCAGCATATGTTCACCGAGGTCTTGCTATGTGCAAAACACTATTGTAGATGCTGGGAATATACAGTAAACAAGACTCCCTGCCCCTCACGGAGTTTACACTCAGTTGGAGGAGATAGACAGTAAATGGGATAAATAAGTGAGGTATATAATCGATTAGCTGACAAGTGCTGTAGAGAAAAACAAAAAGGAGTGGGAAGCCTAGAGTATGAGTAGGCATTCGCTATTTTAAATAAGGTGCCCGTGAGTGGCCTCACTGATGAGTTGACATTTGACTGGAGTCTTCAAAGAGGGAGGGAGTTAGCCATGTCGCTATCTGAGGAGAGAACATTCCAGACTTTGAAAACAGCTGGTACCAAGGCCCTGAGGCAGGAGTGTGCTGGGCATGTTTGAGGAACAGCAGGAAGATCCATGTGACTGGATCAGAATGAGGGGTGAGAAAGAGAGCTCAGGAAGGTAACACAAGGCCCAGCTTATAAGGCTTTACAGCATGCTCTAAGAGCCCAGAAACCATCGGACTGGTTTGAGCAAAGTGGAATCCAGCAGATAGATTATAAACCCAGATGTAAATCAAACTTGGGATCCGAAGTGCTGCCACTTTCCCACCCTCCCACGGGCCCAAATATTTGCCACCATTTTGAGTGTTATGGGAGAGTAACATGGAGAGTAGCATGGAGGCCAGTCACTGGCCATGCTTCCATTCGAATTTCAGACTTCAAACCATCAGAGAGAGATTGAAATGGGGCTGCTGTTCACAGAGGCTCACAAGCATGGAATGTATGGAGACCTCCAGCGTGGGCAAGGGGGAGCCACTGAAGATTTTTACCAAAGGAAACACATGCTCTTAAAGGAGTGGTTTAAAAAGATCAAGCTGGTAGTAATTCATAGAATGCAATGGAAAAGAGGCCAGTTAAAAGGCTTGTGCAATAATTCAGGCATGATCTGAACTTCTGCAGTAGCCCAAAAAGGAAAAAAGATACAGATGGTAGATGGGATTTGAAGGGAGAATAGAGAGAAACTGAAGATTAACTGAATGCAGACTGTAAAAGAGAAAAAGAAACCAAATATGACTGATTTTTCCGAGAAAGGTAGAAATAATCCTACAAAAAAGTGCTAAAGTCAGAATATGTTATTTCATTCTTTTTTTTTTCTTAAATTGGGGTAAAGGAGAAAAAAATCATAGAATTGAGAATTGTTTATTTTCCGTCATTAGGAGTCGAAGTGAGGGATTCTGAACAGACAGGGAGAGGTTATCCAGAGGCCATGATTTTTACACTGCGCTCCCCAGATTCCAGGGGGTTTTCCTTGGGATTTTACAGGGCTGACGCTCCACGGGGGTGAGGCTCACGGGGCCTCAGTCAGAGCAACTCTGCTTTGATCTCTTCACATATCTCACTTCCAGTTCGGATTTCCCTCACCTCCGATAGCACATCCTGACAGACGACCACAGCCTCAACTCCGAGGTGTTCTGAGGTGGACCATTACAGAATTCAACAATTTTAATTGTCTGTTTGATTTTTTTTTAAAGATTTTATTTACTTTTTTGGCAGAGAGAGAGTGTATGCACAAGCAGGGGAAGAGGCAGGCAGAGGGAGGAGGAGGCAGAGGGAGGGGGAGGCAGAGGGAGAGGGAGAAGCAGGGTGGAGCAGGGAGCCTGATGACGGGATCACGACCTGAGCCGAAGGCAGATGCTTAACCGACTGAGCCACCCAGGCGCCCCTGTCTTTGATTATTCTTCCTTACGACTGGTCTTTGTATTGTGTTGAAAGTTGCGCCTACTGGTTCTTCAAAATGCTGCAGAACAAGCCTCACCCCTTCTGCTCGCATGAGGTTTATCCCCTTTCCCACCGAGTGAATCCTCTGAATTGACCACACTGGCCTGTGATAGGCGATAATGACTCAGCTCACATAACTGGGCTTGAAATACATCCAATAGCTCCAATGGCCTGAAAGGAGAGAACGAGCTAGAGCAGAGTCCCCTTGCAGTAGGCTTTACTGAGATGACCATGGAGCAGACGTACTGAATAGTAAGCCAAAAAAATGTTTTAAACACGGACCTGCCTTATAAAAAGAACAAATTAAAATTAGCCCAATCATTACAAACACCTGCTATGTGAAAGCCAGCATACTTGGAGCTCTAAGTCAAATCAAAACCCTGCGAAACTAATGTGTTTGGTTCGTGTAACTGCTGCGTGCTTTTATTTCTGAGTCGATGTCAGCTCAAGGCTGCAGGAAGCGTCCACTAACACGGTTAAGAGTGCTATAAGAGAATCAGAAGGTAGGTCTGAATTACTCACCATCACCAACCTTACCCTCTGAGAGTTTAAAAGGTTAGAGCTCACCAAGCAGGCCATCAGAAACGCTACTTGGGTTTGTTCTGGATGTTGTCTGTCAGCTTTAACTGTCTCTCAACACTGAGGTGCTGATAATGGTTCACTTTGAAAAGGTCAAAGATGATTTCCCAATTCTAAGGGAAAAAATGTTATTTATCAAATACAAGAAATAGGTAACATGTATCTTTACGAATTGAGAGCAACTTTGATAAAACCTGCTTTTCAAATTGTTTGAGAATGCAACGGCTTGCAATTCACTCTGGCCCCAGAATTTCACTTTTACAATATTAGCCATAAGTCACAGACTCACATACACACAACTGATCCTTCTTTTCTTATAAAAGAGAGAGCACCCAAATTGTGTACACACGTTGTACTATCTGCACAAGGTGAGAATGTCAAGGTCGTTTGCAGAGTCACACATTTCTGAATTGTGCTTCATAAAATATATGGCCTATACCCTCAGCTAGAATTATTTCAAGTGTAGGGACTTTAATCCATTCTCATCTGAAGACGTAAGTTGCCAATTTCTGCATCAATTCTTGCCCTTTACAAGCCAATATTTATGTTCTCCTAAAGATAACAACCACGGGGAAGGAGGGCATGCTGACCATATACCAGGCCCGGTGCTAGGGACCACCCACACGTTTCACTCGATTCTCATAACAACTCTGTAAATTTGCTCTCCCTGATACTAACCGAACAACATAAAGACAAAACAATACCTAAGTCTCTAGAGAGTTAAGTCATGGGGCCAAGGTCATACAAAGAGTAAGTGACCAAAACAGAATTCAAACCCACATCTCTCTCGCTGAGAAACTCATGCCCTTTCCGTCACAACAGGCTCCTCCTGACATCAAAGAGTGATGGAGGGAAAAGGCCCTTTTATAGCCCTTCACTGCCGCAAGAGGCTTGGAAAACTATGGGGTTCCCTAAAAATCAGCATGCCCTCACTAGCTGGCTGTATTTTTGATACAAGAACTACAAGTGGTAAATAAAATATTTATACAAGGTGAATGTAAATGATACATGCTCCATAGTCACTTAGAAAACATACACAGTCCTGATACCTGTCAGATTCTCATCTGCAGCAGACACTGTTCGAAGACAGCAAACCTGCCGGTCCTCTGTCCTCCCGTGTTCTTTGTCTCTGCCAACGATGTCAGCGACCTTTCTGTCTCCTTCCCTGCTTTCTCAGTTAGCATTCCTCCAATGGAAACATTAGAAAAACAAAGCCCTACTGAGTGACCTCACGTAATGCTTTCCTACTGACCCCCTTTCCTCCAGCCTTACTGCTACCAGACAAGTTTAAACACGTGTTAGCCTCTGTGGGAAAGCGTTACAAGCTTCACTCTTCCAGCACACATCCCTCCTAAACGTCTTACTAGGAGATCTTACTAACTTACTTCTCAAGTCAGGTCACTCCCTGATTTCACATTTTTCCCATGGTATTTCTACCGTCCGCTAACCAATGGCAAAGCACCTTAGCCAAGAATCTCTTCTGGCAGGAAGTACTAAGGCAGCCTTCACAGAAAGCGGTATTTGAGCCAAGGAGGTAGGATTTTGACAATGAGAAATATGAATGTGCACTTTAACAGCTATGCGCAAAGAGGAAATGGGAAAATATAATGGACAAGTTTTGGGCCAGGAATAAGGCCATTTGGCTTGAAAGAGAAGGTCCTATGGAGGCAGATAGAAGAGGAGGTGAGAACCAGTTGGTTGATGCATTCGACAATTACATTCTGAGAGTCCATCATATATATATATATATGTATATATATACACACATATATATATCATCAGATATATATACATTTATCTCCACACATGCCAAGATGCTAGGCATTGCAGAACATAGAAACGTAAACATGCAAGATCTCAAAGCTATTATGGAAGCGATGTCATGGATATGCATAAATAACTACAACATAAGGCAAGCATGATGTGTTCCATAAAAGCGATACAACATATTATAGGAATTAAAGGGAGTGATGGTACTCTTCCAGGTATCCTTTTATTGAAATATAGTGATTTTATTTTATTTTTTTAAAAAGATTTTAGTTATTTTTTTGACAAAGCACAAGCGGGGAGCAGCAGGCAGAGGGAGAGGGTGAAGCAAGCTCCCCACGGAGCAGGGAGCCCAATGCTGGGCTCCATCCCAGGACCCTGGGATCATGACCTGAGCGGAAGGCAGAAGCTTATCCAACCAACTGAGCCATGGGGGAGGAGGGAGGTGCCCCGAAATACAGTGATTTTAAATGATACATGATAAGTGCTTTTTAAAAATCTATAGTGTTTTGAGAATTCAGAGAAAAGCAAGACCTTTCTTCACCGGGGTGATAAAATGTCTTTGTGGAGAAGACGGTATAGGAACTAAATTTAACAAGGAGTATAATTTCCAAAGATACAGAATGGGGGAAAAACATTTTTAGGCAAGGGGAAAGATACAGTCCAACTCACAGAGGAGGAAAGTACAAAACACATTTGAGAAAAATCAAATAATTTGGTTGCAACATATGGCCCATGAAGAGCAGAAAGAACATAAGATGACAAAACTATAAAAATCAAATCCAACCACCTACCTAATGTTTGAGTGTCGTCTCTTTTATAGTCTATTCCATTTTTGAACAGCTGTGAATATTAGTAATATGATAGTGTTTACAGTCTACTGGGGAAGGCAGACAATTTAACAGGCAATGACAATAAATTGTGGTAAGTGCTATAGTAATGGAAATGCAAAGCGATTTGCAACCTAGAGCTGCGTAGGAAAAGCTCCCTAGCCGGGATTCCAAGCTAGACCTGAGGTATAATTGAGAGCCAGCCAGACAAACGAGAAAGAGAGAAGAGCAGCATATGCCAAGATCTGAAGCCAGAGGGCAAGATTTGTTTCAGGAACTGAATGAACTCACACCAAGTCAGAACTTAGAGGGAAACAGAGAATCTCAAGAGAATAAAATGAAGAGGGAAAAAGCAGTCCTCAAAATGCTCCATCAACCACGTTAAACAATTTGTATTTTTTAGGAATAAAGTTCCAGGCATCACTAGGTAGCCATTGAAGAGTTTAGAGTGAAGTGGTGACTGCCCATATTCTTATTTTAAAGAATCATTCGAGCTGCCCTAGGAGAAAGCTTTGGAATAGGACAAGATCTGAGAAAGGAAGACCAGTTAGGAAGCTTGTGTGGCAATCAAGTCCTAGTCATGGGTAGTAGCCACATAGGAAGAAGGGGATGGGAAGATTCTAGAAGGAGCTTTGGCAGGAATGGGGTCTAGGTCTGAGTTTGGGGCCTTTTTTGAAGTTTTTACTGTAAGTGAAATCATGAGAGGCAATAAAATCATCCAAGGAATAAGAGGTCTCTTTAACAGAAATAAGATCTGGACACAGAACCCTGAGAAAGATCAACACTTGATCACAGGACAGAAGAGCATTCTGGCTAAAAGAGAATGAGAAAAAAAACTTGAGGAGCAAGGAGTCTCAGAAGTCAAGGGAAGAGTATTTCCATAGAGAGTGGCCAGTGTTGTCAGCGGCACTCCCAGAAGGAAAAGTACCCATTACAACTAGCAATAGGAAGGTCTTCCAGACCTTGGCAGGAACAGCATGGAGGAGAATGGTGGACACAGAAGCCGGACTGTAGTTGGGGTGCAAATAAGTGGAAGGGCTTATACACTGTTCTTCCAAGGAATGAAAGAGAGGAGAAGAAAAGGACAGACCGGATTCCAGGAAGGGTGTCTGTTTCCAAGCCAGGAGAAGCTGAGCACAGTTAAATGCAACAGGAAGGTAAAGGTAGTGAGGTCAATGTTGAGAGTACGGCAGCAAGTGAGGTAGGCAAATGGTGGTAAGCTATTGAGTTATTACTTGTGGAATGATTGAATGCCATGAAGTTAACAAGGTTCATTATGGTTAGGTCAAGTTAAAATAGGAAATAAATGTATGTATTTACAAGTGCTGGCTTAGCTGTAGAAAGAAGGAACATTCAAACATCATGACAGAGATTTGATGTTGGATATTCAAAGGAACAGGAGACTCAGAGAAATTAGTTTTTAGGTGGAGTGGAAGGTGATATTTGGTTTTTAAAAATATCATATTTGAGGGGTTCTTGGGTGACTCAGTCTATTTAAGCCTCCAACTCTTGATTATGGTTCAGGTCAGGATCTCAGGGTCATGAGATGGAGCCCCGTGTTGAGCTCTGCCCTGAGCGTGGATCCTGCTTAAAAATCTCTCTCTCTCTCCCTGTACCCCACCCCTCCTGCTCTCATGCTCACGCGCTTGCTCGCTCTCTCACTAAAGAAGAAAATAAAAAGAAGTATCATATTTGAAATGAAGATAAAATATCCAAGTAGATATATTTAGCACCACACTGGAAAGGTAGAAGCTAGGTTTAGCAGAACATTCGGAATTGAAGTCCCAGGATAAGAAGAGAAAAGCTTCATGATAAGAAGATGGAAAGCTATTCAACGGGCAATGGACGCTCTGAGCAGCGAAATTTTACAATCTAGGTACATTCAAGGATAATTAATCTTGCGGCTTCCTATTGAATAGAAAAAAAAATCACAACTTACTGCTGTCAAAAAATATTCCTATAGGAAAATATTTACTTCATAGTTTAAGTCAATATAAGTATCTTTATATAAAGTGCACCATATTGCATAAGGGAAATCTAAAGCTTGTTTTCTCACCGGTCATTTGTTGAAAAGTGATCAACGCCAACGCCCTCGTGTGGTGGCTCTAGGTAGAAACAGGCTTACCCCTTGAGTCTGAATTGCACAGTTCCTTGGCCACATGATGGAGAACAAATCTTTTTTTTATTATTATTATTCCGTATCTGAGTCCTCGGAGAATAGGGAAATAACTCCCCCCCCGCACAATCTTTCTTTTCTTCATATTCATCCTACCCCAAAGTAAAGGCTTAACCACGGATAATTAGTATGCTGGCAAAAGTCCAAATCAACAAATAGAAATGCTAGACGGATGACCTAAAGTTTTTTATAATTCAAACTTTCATTAATAATCATATAAATGATTTTTAATTGCTATCCTAAATTGCTATTCTTAAGGTTTTGAATTTTACCTAAATTAGTTATTCTGAAATTTAATTAGAAATTAGGAAAAACACAAATGCCATTGCTATATGTAAAAATATTTAGAAATATTGAAGACAATGTCCAAGCTCCACACCAACTAATAGGTTTTTTTAAATAAAGAAAATGCTAATAGTCCAGTTATGACTTCACTTTACAAACTTGTTAGCCTGATATTCAGCTAATGCTTCCTCCTGTCTAATACACCAAAGGAACCTAGCCAATGACCCATAACATGATATTGGTCAAAATCAATTGTCCAATTCAGCACCAAGAAAGTACATTTTATGATATTTTTGGTATCACGTTTTTTCTTTATAAAACACTGACTGAAATTATAGTAAAATATCCTACATGGCCCCACTTATTTCTATCGCCATTAAATAACATGGGACATGTGGTACTCTATTTGAAAAAAAATTCCAGTTAAGATCAGTTTAAGAGTAGTTTTCAAGGCCAGTTGTTACATAAGACTTATATATCCACAGACTCTCTAAAACTGATAGAGTATGAGTTTCAGAAAATTCTGAACATTTTAACAAACAGAAAAAAACTGAAGGGTTTCTCTATATATAGCTCAAATATTAGCAACAGTTTCTCTTAATTACTTTTTAGAACACACTACAACAAAATGAGCACGAATAATTCAATGTAATTATCGAAAATCATAATTTAGAATGGAAAATAGAAAATAAGGTAAAATAAAAAGTCCTCAATTTACAAAAAGTTCATTTCTAGAAGTTCATTTACAAGTCATTTATGTTGAGCACATGGTGTATGATTTCTTGGGGTCGGGGAGATATACATAATGGTTGCTTTTTAGGTTAGCCTTCAAAAAATGTTGCTTACCCATTAACAGAGTTGAAATATTTTTCATAAAATGATTTAAATGCAATATTTCTACACTAGGTTCTTGCGCAGAGAGAAAATACAGTAATATGAGAGAGCATGACATTTTAAATATTTTTAGAATACTGTATATTGAGAAAATAGATTTAGTGTCATCATCAAAAACATGGAGTCTAAAGGACAGCTTTCATATCCATCGTTTGTCAGCTCTGCTACCCTAGGCAAGTTATTCAATGTCTCTATGTTTAATTTTCCTCATCCATGAAATAGAAATAAAAATAGGACATTCCTTAGTTTTGCTGAAAAAATTTCATGCCTTAGCATTACATGCAAAGCACTTAGAATAGTTCCTTGTTCACAGTAGGCTCAGAACAGTGTTATAATGTTATCATTCTGCACACCACTGCTTAACAAAATGCAGGAAATAATCAAATATAGATGCTGCAAGAGGGCAAAATGTGGTAAAAGCTAACATTTTATCTTTCAAGCCAATTCTGTAAGGTCTTCGTTGAAAGAGATGTACAAGTGAAAATATATGCATTCGCCACTCAATTACTTAGCAACTTTGTACAATCTTGTGAAACTTTGCAATATAAAGTAAAAAAAAATATTAAAGCATTCAAATTTTAGAAGTATAAATTTTATTCCAAAGAAAGTAAACTGTTAAATATGCAATAAAACTATTTCACCATCACTCCAAGGTCGAAATTGTACTTGTGATTATGTATTAGAATATGTTTTATCCTAAATATCTCTGTGCTTTAAGAATGCAAAGAAGCAATAAATAAACAAAAACAAAAAAATGCAAAGAAGCTTCCACAACATTATGAAACAATCACACCCGAAGTGAAAATCAGTGAAATAAGCCTGTTTATAGAAGCTCTACAGACTAATATGAAAACTACAGTCTTTTAATATTTAAAAAAAAGTCTTTCTATTTTGTGTAAAAAAATGGAAAGAAAGACTGCTAACATTAAAGAGATTTCCTTTTTTAAAGATCTTATCCACTAAAAATGTGTTCATTCTTCAAATTAAAATAGAGACAAAAAAAGAGATCGGGGCAGTTTCTGACACCATAGACATTTGATGTTAGCTGGAACAGTGACAAATGCTACGCTACAGGCTGAGAGAAATACAAGGGCTGAGAGAGTCCCTTGTTTTCCTTTCTCCAATCTCTCTTTAGGGAAGAGAGACTATTTCCTCCTCCTGTATTACGTTGTGACTGCCTGCTCTCTTTTACAAAGCCAGATGGTGGCGCTGTGGTACCATTTCTCGGGATTTTAGTTTCAATTCTCAGGGGGTTTCTATAAGCAGCAGTATTTTGTGAAGAATCAAGCCCTCTTCTGAAAAAGAAATATTAAACGTACTTTATTCTTCTCTTTAGTGGTACGTAAGCCCACCATTTAAGTCCTTGTGGTTATTTTAATGTTTATTCTCTTTTCAATGATGTATCTAAAACCTATATAGGTATACAGTATACTTTCTAAAAGAGTGAAAAGTTGTGGCATTTTGTGTTGGTTTTTCTTAGTCCATGGAAATAAAAATAACAAATGATTGTATTTTGTCCACACTGTTTTCTGATATCCTTAATTTATATATAAAGTCATATCACACTTCCTAACCACAACCCACTACCCGAATTTTCAGGAAAAGAAAAATTAAGGACCCGAATTTTCAGGAAAAAAAAAAAAATTAAGGCTTTTCTCAGCAAAAGTAAACTCAGTTTGTTTGTTTTTAAAGATTTTATTTATTTTATTTGAGAGAGAGAGCACAAGCAGGGGGAGAGGCACAGGAACAGACTCCCTGCTGAACAGGGAGCCCAACAGGAGACTTGATCTCAGGACCCTGAGATCATGACCTGAGCCAAGGGCAGACACTTAACTGACTGAGCCAGGCAGGCAACCCAAAAGCAAACTCCGTTTTAATCCCAGTCCTCTCTCAAACTCTCTAAACAATTGGTGAAAATTCTTGTTTCTCTTGAAAGTGATGTTAGGAAGTTAATCTGGTGATGTCTCTAGTTATCCTGACTCTCTCTTCCTCTGTGGATCTCATTAAACTATCTTCTTCTTGTAAGTCTGGGTTTCATCTGATTTATACCCCAAAGATAAAAGTTGAAAACCAAACTGGCTGATGCAAAATTATGAATTGGGCCATTTTCTTCCCCATCCACATTGCTATCAATGTTCTTCTCCTTTTACCTTTGGCCCACCCTGAACAAAAATCACTCTGGGTAACCCCACCATATCCCCTTCTCTCCCACTTTGAATTCTGAATAAAGTGAATATCAGAACAACACAGAAATCAACACAAGTATCAGAATATGTCCAATATTTTTCACAGGTGAAAAATAAAGCCCAAGAAGAAAGACACATCCGGCAAAGACAACATGCAATTTTAAAGTCTTATATACCAAGGGCCCTTGTGACCAAGGTGCAGTCTCCGAATCACTCGCATTATCTTGCTGAATGAGCGGGGGCCGAGAGAAGGGTTCATGGTAGGCACGACGCCCCAGCTACAGGGACACCTGTTCCTCTGCCCACTGCTACGGCCCCTGCTCCAGACAGGCCCTTGGAAGCATGGAACTTCACATTTCACAGATTTTCCCACCTCTTCTAGATAACTTGCAAAGCAGTGCCCATGCAATGTAGCTACATTCCTCTGTAATTATTTTTTCAATGGAAACTAAGTTCTTTTCCAAACAAAACCCTAGGTCGATGTCCAATATGCCAAACATACTAAAGCAGTGTTTTTAAACACGTGTTTACTCTGTAGCTTAAAATTTATGAAATTTACTGACTGAAAGGCAATAAAAGAGGAAATGGGTGACTTTTCTAGACCAAAGACTGAGCATTCTGCTTATTTTGGTCTTTTAATGGGCCCACATATGAAATTACTATGAACGTATCTGTACCATAGCCATTCCTACCCTGCTTTGATGATGGCTTATTTCCCTATGAGACAAAAAAGATTACACTGGAAATAATTGGATTCTAATGATGAAGATAAAGACATTGATCTATATAACATGCTTTAAAAGCCCTGTTCTGGAACAATGCCCTGACTCAGCCCCCACCCCCAGTTCCATTTTGTTAGGCAACTTCCAGTTCTTCCTATGTGTAAAGTTTGTTTCCAACTTGGCTCTATGGGAATTCCAACCATCGTTCATGGTTGTCTATAATTTAACATGACTTTTTTCCCTCTATTTCAATAGTCCTAGTTCTGTCTTCTAAAGTTGTAATATTGTGATGCACTTAAAACCAAATAATTTGAAAAAAACATCTTCCTGAATTCCACAATGCCTCTTAGTCCTTTTGTGCACAATATGCCTAAGTTGAGAAGAATTTTCCAATGAATGATGAGGTGAGGCCGGGTCTCAAAGCTTCAGAAACTCCTGGAATGGAGGAAAAAGGAAAGGAAATGAGAGGAGCACCTTGTCTTCTTAGCATGCCTCCCCCAGCCAGTTTTCACATCTGGGCGCTCTCCTCTAGAGCTTTCAAAATCAAAAGGAGAGAATGAAGTGACAAGAGGGATAATGTCAAGGATCCTGCCTGTTGTTGGGGACCAGTTGTGGATTATCAACCTAATCTAATGTGGAATTCTCTTTTAAAGATAAAGACTTTCTTATTTTTCCCATCTTCAGCCCATATATACTGTGTGTGTATATGTATATATACATTTTACCTGATTGCAGATTTTCTTCCTGGAGCCTGTGAATAAATGGATAGAATGTAATTAGTTTCCATCATAAATGCTTCTCCAAACTCTAAAATGAACCCCCTAACAGAAATTGTATCAGGGTGTCTCTACGTCTGAGCATAAACGATAGGTTCCTCTTAGAGGGCAGTGATAAGTCTGTGGAGTTTTATTTCCAGGGAGACAGGGCAGGATTTGCTGCTATGCAGACTGAATAATGTTGGAAGCCAACATCATGTCACATTTTGTGTGCACTTTCCAAAGATTAATCCAAGCGTTACAAATGGGACACAGACTGCCATTGTCCCAGGGACACTTTAATAACCCACACCTACAATATTCAACCTGTTGTTTGCAGAGGGACAACTTTGGGACACAAAAACCCACCAGAACGACTTGGGGAACGGAGCCGTGGAGAGGCGGAGACGCAGGCGCCACGGCACCTCCACATTTCATCCTTCATGGCAAATGAGTCTGTTGGGAGCGTATTTACGCCCGGGGCTGGGGTCGCGCAGCTCGCTCGCTTCAAAGCACCTCAGCGAGCAGGCTTTAAATCTGCCGCAGGCCGACTTGGGTTCTTCCTCGCCTTGCACTTCCAAGCAGGCTTTGCCAACTCGCAGATAATTTCTGTTTTGTTTTGCATAATGCCGCTCAAATTAAGGAGCATGGCCGCATGCCCTCAGGATTTAAATTGTGCCCGGCCAGCTCCTTTTCTTTTCCGCCCCATCCCCCCCCTTTCCTGGCGATCCCTGGCATCTGTAGCTGGCCTAGGAGAGTCCTCAAGCACGGAAAACTCAGGAGAGGAGGGTGAGAAGAGCTCCCAATTGTCACATTCCCGGGTTGGTCCTCCTGAAGCACGCCTATAGGTTCTTAATTATTATTACTTTCTTACTGACTTTAGAAAGCTAATACTAACGGCGGAGTAGATCGGAACTGATAACCGAGTTTCCTTTTGAGTTGAAAATATCAGTAACATTTTTCATGGAAGATATTTTTGGCATAGAGATAGAAACATTCAAGAAAATAATGAACAGAATCACAAACAGTGATTTATATATTTAATCCTAGTTCTTGTGAAGAGTCTCCAAAAAATAACGTGTTTCTTTTCATAAGACACTATTACCTTAGTATATGGTAGTAATACGTACCAATAGGAAGCCATTCACTTAATTTCCACTTTAATGACAGGTTTTCATTATGTGGAAAATGACAAAAGACAGGAGAAAATAAAACTGAAAGCTGCTAGCGTACATTTTGCTGAAGAGTATGTTCTTATAATTTACACTCAAGCTTGCTACTTATTTAAATAAGTATCAACAAATCCATGATAATAAAACATTTCAAATTTACCTTTAGTGTTTGATATTATTTTTAATTAAAACTTCTGTATTTCTCTAACATCAGATTTGTATTATCATTCTTATAACCAGGTGGGTAAGTACAGGCTGCTTCTTGATTTCTGTAAATATGATTAACCTTGAGACCTAAAAATAATACGACTACATGGTAATGTGTGCATGACGCCGTCCGTTGAGTCTGAAAAGCGAGTATAGTAATGGCAAGTAGTTCATGTGAAAACTGCTTGTAGATGCTTTGGCTTTATGAGCTTAGTTTGAGGCGATCATGGGACACAGCGGGCAGGGAAAGAGTTCAAGGAGGCTGTGAAGGGACCCAAGTTTGTTCTCTGCTCAGGGTCCCACAGGGCTGGAATAAAGCTGTTGGCTGAGCTGCCTCCCTTCCTGGAGCCAGGGATTCTCTTCCAATGTTGAAAGAACTCCATTCCTTGCAGTCCTAGGTCTGAATCCTCTCTTCCGCTCATGTTCAGCTGGTCGGGGGCCACTCACAGCTCCCAGAGGCTGCTCACAGCTCTTTTCCACTTGTCCATTTTCATAAGCCCCCTTGCGCTTCAAACCTCTCTGACTTCTGGAATGGCCCCGTCAGTTTGAGGGGCTTGCCTGATGAGGTCAGGCTCAACCAGATCATCTGACTTTTGATTAACTCCAAGTTAACTGATTAGTAACCTAATCACAGGAGTGATATTCCATCATGCTCACAGGTCCTGCCTACACTCAAGGGGAGAGGATTATACAGAACTCATGTAGCAGCATGTGGGAACTTTGAGGGCCATCTTAGAATTCTGCTTCGCACAAAAGCTAATTACAGATAGTGAAACGGTTGTGAAGGAAATAAAGTAGGAGATAGATAGAGTGGGCAGAAAAGGCCTCCCTGGGGCAGTAATATTTGATCTGAGAATTGCAGGGCAAAGAATGGGCCTTTGTGGGAATGCACTTCCAAAAGGGTATTGTGTCACTATTCAAATTTCAAATTCAACGTTTTATTATAATATTGTTATAATTCCACTGATATGTCAAAGTACCTGCTTTTTAAGATTTTTATAACAAAGCAATTCCTACTTCTAATGCATGCTTAAAAATAAAACTTCTTTTTGTAGAAGCTCTAATTTAGTTCCCCTAGGACGGAGAGTTTGTGGTGTGTTTGAGCTGTGAGCTGCCTTTTCTAGAGGCCCCACAGAGAAATGTCTCAATAGCAATCGGTGGGGAGATGCCAAGGCAGTTTGCCCTTGGAAAGACAAAAAGAAAATCCCCTACAAAGTAACAACTATAATTTCAGCACGGTGACTGTGTCAAAACCATTCATGCATTAATTCAAAAAGCATCTGTGGTAGGATATTTTTGAAACATGAATTTATGTTCTGCTTTCTACAGTTTTCCCTCTTTCCTATTTCAAGTAGAGCCAGGCCCTTTGTGTTTCTTTGCCTGGGGGATTTTACAAAGTGGAAAAAAGAGCTGGCAGGTGATTTTACTGCCTTTGGTACGAACTTAAAAGTTGTCAGAGATGATATTAGAAGATCTGGAGATGCAGAAATGCCAGAGAGTTACTCTGGAAGCATTAGTAAGAAGGGCAAATGTGTCCCCCAAAATAAAAAAAAAAAGAGGGAAGGGGGTTGGGTTGGGGGAGAGAGGGAGCTGTCAGTGAAAGGGGACCAGGAGAGGAGGCTTATAGTGCAGGACTCCAGTCTCTCCAAATAACCTTGCTTCCCAAACACAAAGAGAAGCAGCAAAGCCTTTGGACCTGAAAGGGACTCCCCCCTCAGCCTGGGACATGAGCATCTTATTAGAAAACCAATGTGGACCCATGACTAGAGAAACCTCTAGATACCGTGGCTGGTGTTTGAAGACCAGGGACCTTGGCCCAAACTCTATTTGAGGGCACGCACATGTTGGGGAGGTGAAGGAGAACTTCACTAATGACTGTGAGTGACCTCCCCAAGTCAAGTTGAAATCACATGTGAGTTTATGGGCTATGCACTTTGCAGATAATGTCGAGAACTTAGCTATCAGGTGCATCAGGGAACTGTTAACAAATTCTGTCCTCAGTCAGCTGAATTGTGCAAGGAGCAGAATTGCTCTTACCTACGTATTGACAACACAGAATAAGCTTTACTAATTTAAATGCCTTGAAGCATTTCTGTACCTGTGACGTTACGGTCTTCCTCTCCCTTCTTGCGTGCGTCTCCTGCCCGCTGAATGGACTGGTGGTGTCGAAGAAACAGAGCTGGACAGTTAGCCAGAGTCTTGGCTTTGTTTGTTCTCAGTCTTTGTGGAGTGCTCGCCATTATCCAAGGATGCTGGGCTTACAAAGATAAATAACACCAGTTCCTGCCTTTTGCCTGAGCATGGACAAAGGCAAGAGAGAGAAAAGTGGTTATAGGAAGTATGCACGGTGGTTACTCACCAAGACTCAGGAATCAGAAAACAGGAGTTCAAACCTAAGTTCTTCCTTAGGGAATATCTTGGGGAAACCATTGAATGATCCTGAACTCATTATCTCACACATTAAATGATTCCTACCATTAATGACTCTCACCTCGCGGTGATGTGGTGGCTATGAGATAGTGTTTGTGAACGTTTATTATTGTAAATGAGTCGCTGCGAAACGTCTTCACTACCTCGGTATCGTATTTATGCAACTCCACATCGATTTTTCCAGTCAAGCCATCTCTGCTGAGGAACTGCTGTGCTGCTAGATGTGAGGGATAAAAGTCACGTAAACTCTCCAAGTCGGCCTCCTTTGTGAACTGAGAAAATTGGAATAGATGATGCCTAAAGTCCCTCAAAACGGGTAGTGAGCTCGGGGGAAACTGTACAAAATACCAGCCCATTGTTCCTTTAGAAAAATATTTAGGTCACATCCATGCAGACATAGAGGGGAGAGGGGAAGAACTAGAAACACAAGGACAAAAAATATTAAAGTAAGCCAAGCAACTACCTATTTTTAAAATAAATAAAATTTTTGGAAGCCAGCTAATAACTAAAATTTTGAATAACTGAATCATTTTACTATTCCAGTATTGAAATAAAGGCTATGTGACTAGAGGGCAAATTTAATCAATAAAAGTAACCAATTAAGATTATTTGGGTAGATGTGATATTTTGGGTAGATGCGATATTTTGGGTAGATGTGCTATTTCAACTATATACTCTTTTACTCTTTTATGTAATAAAAAGTTTAATTGAAACTGAATTCAGTCAACTAATTTCTAACCCAATTGCTATGTTTTGCTTTGTTTAAAAAGAAAAATACTTGAAAAAATTCATAGATATCTGTTTTCCGAAGAGGTTTCTCTAAACATGGTTGTAATACTTTTCAGTGACACGCTGAATCTTATTTTAGTGATTAGTCCAATAAATGGAAGGATTGCTAGGTCTAGAACTCGTCAATCTACTTTAAAAGGCTAAATTTCTCTTAAATTCTGCATATTTTAAAAAATAAAAGCACTTGTATTTCCAGGGTTTGGATTAATGTGAAGAGAATGTGTTCGTCTAATAGTTGGCGTGCCAAATTTTGATGTCGTTTTGTGGGTCAAAGATAACACCTCTGCAGAAAAGGAGGAAAAGGTAGAAAACAACTGTAAGCATAGCAAGACGAGATTTCTAGCACCGTTAAAATATATGACATGATAATCAGAGCAGAGCGGTGCAACACACAGCAACGGTCTTGTGCAAACTGGAAGGCCCTGTGTGCATCACTCCTTCAGAACTGTGGCTTTCACTGACATTTATAAACAGGATGAGAACATGTTATGACCCTTGCACGCAGCCACTGCCCAAAGCTGGAAAGCATTGCAAAGTGTGATAGGCTCCTGCAAGTCTCATCAAACTTAGGATCAAATAATTTGGAAGCATTCAGTATCTAGAAATGCTCCGTAACATTAAAGACAGAAATAGGATTAGTTTACATTGCATCGGAAAGATAAAAATATGTCTTTTGTATTCTTCTCTGTGTAGTTGTATTAAGGATATGGTTTTTGTGTAAGTAAAACAGACCCCTTAAACTTCCTAGATAATATTTAAATGAGTATGGTGAATCCCCAGGCTTTTCTAATATGAAAGAAATTTTTCTTATCTTACGTATAGATATTTGCACAAAGATTCATAAACAGTAACTCAGATACATGTGGAAGAAACTCAAGAGACGTTGTAGTTATAAAAGTTATTTTATGGTTATTCCCAATTTGTTGAAACAATCCTCTCATGTTATTGCTAAAAACATGGATCTGACCAACATTTGAATAATTGATTATATCAGAAATCATTTTCTGTCTTTATTTTAAGCTGTGGACATAGAAGCCAAAGTCAAAAAGAATTGGGACAATTAGCTGGTTGACTTGCTATCTGAGCATAAAATATGTTGGAAAATGCTGAATGGATTCAATGATACCACTAATTGTTTTCCTAGGAGTTAATGTTATTAAACACATTAATAGTGCTCAATACATTTACTAAACTGAATTTAGTTTAATCGAAAATAATCAACCACTTGCTTATCAGATTTCCTTTTTTTCTAGATTATTCAGCTAGTAGCATAGTATTTTTCAGGAGGCCTAGCAACGCAAGAGTGAACTCATTTATGCAAAAGTAAACTATTCACCTAATTAATACAGACTGGTTCTCTAAACCAATTGAACAAACCAGATAATTACTAAATTTGTAGTTACTGTTCTGTTCGACTTGTTTGGTTTTAAGAATAAAAGGTTTGTTTTAGAGATTTGGGTAAAAATTGAATTTAACTATTATCTGAACACCTTGAAGTGGTAAGTTTGTGTATGTGTCAACTGAAACTGGACTGTTTTTCCTTATTTTCTGTTTTGTTTTGTTTTTTATTTTCAGTTCCAAGTTCTAATTCAGTGACATAGTCCTGAAAGATTTGCCACATAAAGTATAATATGTGAGTAAACAGAGATATCTTAAATAAGACATAACACCATCTTATTAAGTATTTTTAATTTATGAAAATAGAAATACTGATATGGGATATAAAATAATTAACTCCTCCTTCTATCTAGACTTTCTATTAATAACATAGATCATGCCTTCTAACAATAGTTTGACAATACTTACAGCAGCATTTCTTTCAACCTCATGCATAAGTAAATAGGAAGTTAAAGCACTGCACTTTCTCACCTTATTTTGCAATGGAAAGGCCCACGTGTCACTGAAAATCTCAGCTATGTTGATGCCCTAACAGCAGTGAAATGAAACAAACTAATTTATGAATTACAGGGGAACTTTGGTTAAACTAACAAATACAGAAGTGCATATAAACATATCTCAGGTTAAAATTCCTAGCACACGCTCCATCCAGGTTACAAATCTCCCCCAAATGCCTACCTCACTATTACATTTTCTATCGTACGTGCCTAGAAAATAATATCTCTAGAATACATCGCACGTCTGCCCCTCCTCGTATGTGTTCTGATGCTGTTTCGGAGGCAGAAAATCCAGCTCTGGGCCTGAGTCTGTCTGGCTCCGGCACAGTAGCGGCTTCGGCCCTGTGCGCTTATGTTTCCGATTCCTGGGAAGTTCTCTTTGCCACAGGGCGTGCCCTGAAACACATCAAAAGAACCAAGTTCTACAAAAGAAAAAAGAAACTCAAGTAGGCTTGAACATACAAAGAGAGGGAGAAAGAGATGAGAAAGGGGCCAGGCAGAGTGTTGAATACAAAATGAGTTCAACCAACCCCAGGAGCTCTCTGCCACTTACATTTATCTTGTTCTGGGAGAGGGGCGTCAAAACCAGCCCTGACACAAACCACCCACTGCCATTGACTTTGACTCTATGTGTGAATGAGTGTGTGTGTGTGTGTGTTGTACATTAAAAGGAGCAGACCTCATGAGGTATCACTGTTACCTCACACGAACTGAAAATACGACATTTAAAAACACAAATCACCAAAGTCCTAAGTAAATACATTTAGCATGGTTTTGCATTTAACGAATGGATAGTGGTAATATGAAAATCTTCTAATTGTGCATTGCTTTAACATCTGTGCTGCAGTATTTATATTGTATTTTCTGTGCTTGGTATCATAAAGCATGTGAGATTTTCCATTTCTACTTGCAGTATTTTTTACATGTTTAGTTTGTAGGGTCAGAGCTCATGGTCAAAATCTCTGCAACCAGATACATTCTGTATGATAAATAAGAAACATAATGAAAACATAAATGGTCCAAAAAACTGAAAAATAAGAAAATCCTTTCTGAGTCTATGCCAATTTCATCTTTGAAATGAATGCCCCCAAATTCTGACTCTCTATGTTGTTTAAAAGTATATTCTAACTGATAAATCCCTTCAGACAAATTTTGCTATCCCAGTGGGATCATGTTCTGGAATGTCTGCACAAATTTTCTAGAGCTAGAAAGTGTAACGTCAGGTTTGCCTACACTACAGTCATGTAATGGAAAATGGCCTTTAAATTTTGGTGGCTTAGAGGTAAGTAAATTAGAAGTGAATGGAAAAGATGAACTCACAAAAAAAAAAAAAGGAGAAAGAAAGTACTATCAAAAAGACTTTTCTTACTAAAAAGATTTAAAAACATTACATAAGAGGCACATTTAAAACTTCAACACAAGTTACTGTTATCAAGAATGACCATTATAAATAGTAGATTCAAGATTGTTTCCAATGCATAGGAAGCTATAATCTAACATGCTGGTATTGATTTCCTAACACAGATCAATTGAATTATAGTGTGGAACTACCAACATTATCATACTTATTTTAATTTGTTGCTTACCTGAGGCTTCCTAATTTCTACTCTACTGTGTTTGCATTATTTTTATGTCTCTGGACGACTGCTATTCATCATTATAATTCTCATGTGTTGTTTTTGTTAATTGGTATTCAATACAGAAACTGAAAAAAGTTTTAAAGGATTTTTGCAAAAGGACATAAATGTATTTAGGTGAGCGTGTCAGGTTTTCTTAGTGGACTGTGCCAAGCACTGTTCTGCTAGCCGTGCTTGAACAAAGGGTTTCAGTCAGTCAGCAATCTGGAAGGAAAAGGTAAAATCCTGGGTCTGTCCTGTTTATACACAGCGGAATGATGTATGTCCTTAACTAAAGCGATCTTGCAAACTCATTTACAGACTCTCTCAGTTTCAACTTTCTTTCATTTTCTTAAGCAGATGAAATAATTTTAAAAAATTTTTTAAAGATTTTATTTATTTATTTGACAGAGAGACAGCCAGTGAGAGAGGAAACACAAGCAGGGGGAGTGGGAGAGGAAGAAGCAAGCTCATAGCAGAAGAGCCTGATGCGGGGCTCGATCCCACAACACCGGGATCACGCCCTGAGCCCAAGGCAGACGCTCAACCGCTGTGCCACCCAGGCGCCCCGANGGGAGTGGGAGAGGAAGAAGCAAGCTCATAGCAGAAGAGCCTGATGCGGGGCTCGATCCCACAACGCCGGGATCACGCCCTGAGCCCAAGGCAGACGCTCAACCGCTGTGCCACCCAGGCGCCCCGAAATAATTTAAAATTTTAAACATTAAGAGGTCAGGCAATCATGCTCAACTCTGATCCATCAGTAATAACAAAATAAAATTATGTGATCTCAGTCTCATTTCTACAGTGAATTATCCAGAAGGTCTATTCGGAGAAAGAGCAAGAGAAAGAAACAGAAGTAATAAGAAATAAAAAAATAAAACATAAGTTATAATTCTGAATGTTGATAGTCCTGGTCCCAGCTTTTTTCTACCTTCAAAACCAGCCCCTTTTCAAATGTATCACCCAAATTCACCATATGATTTTATGTGGTTACATTTTTTTTTTTGCATACTTTGTGCTTAGCATGTAAACCACCATAAAGTGTAACTGCAACAACGGAAAAAGCAGCCAGAACACTTGACTAAAGATGAAAAACAAAAACGTAAAACACGACATCCGCCACATCGCGGCCAAAGCTCAGGGTTGTGTGTGATGTTTCCAGGCTGAACAACCCCTAGAGCCTCACTGAGTTGGTCAAAGATAAAAAGATGAAAAGCACATCACAGCTTTTACGTAGCCCTCTGAATTCTGTGGGTCAAATAATTCACCCTAACTGCAGGCTTTAGAAGGCTGAAGGTCAGTCAGTCTTGACCCTGGAGGTCATGGCGTTCTTAGCCGCAGCAGCTTGCCTTGGGTAACAGCTCCCGCGCTGTCTTGGCTGTGTCCTCGGAGGGCATTGACTGGCTTCCTAAGGTATCCTGTCCTCTCAGAGGGAAATCCTCTCCTACATCACTGAGGGGATGGTAGTTTAAGCAATACATTAACAGACCCTTTCAAAAACTGATCATTTATTAAATCAAGCTCCAAGCTCTCAGAGATATAATGTTAGTCTTTCCAGTGATATATTTCATGATAATCTCAAAATTCAAATACCCAAAACCAATCTCTTGTCTTCTACTAATGTTTCTGTCTAAAGAACATCCGTTCTGTCTACAGAGACGGCCGGGGCTANGAACATCCGTTCTGCCTACAGAGACGGCCGGGGCTAGGAGCACAAGCTCTGACGTGGGGCTGCTACTTACTAGCAGTGTGGCTTGAACAAATTTCTAAACTTCTCTATTTCCCTATCAGTACCATAGAGATGATAATAGTTCTCATCTGCTGCAATTGTTGGNAGGAGCACAAGCTCTGACGTGGGGCTGCTACTTACTAGCAGTGTGGCTTGAACAAATTTCTAAACTTCTCTAAACTATTTCCCTATCAGTACCATAGATATGATAATAGTTCTCATCTGCTGCAATTGTTGTGGAGAATAAATGAGATTGAATTAGAAATTAAACCAAGGTGCCTGATGCAACCTATAATGGTGATTCAATAAATTTTAACTGTTATTACACTTACAAAATAGTTTTGTACTAAAGCTTCTTGTTTCTTCATATCAGCCAATTCCAGAGACTCACTCACTTGGCATTTGTGCTTTTCCCCTTACATTCTTAGCGCTTGGTTCTAGACCCTCATCTCATAACCAGACTGCTTTAACAATGATTTCCATTGATCCCCTAGTCCATTTTTACTTCATTTCAACTTATACGTCTCTGCCAGTTTGAGTTTTCCTAAGTAATGCTTTCAGCAGTTCTGTCCACTGTTGTTAAAAATCTTCACCGATTTCCTCTTTTTACTCCTCTAGCTTCAAGAGCCTACACATTCAGATTCTGCTCCATCTACTCATTATTATCTAATGGAAGAATCAGTTTGCTGGAGACAATTTTCTGCCGTATAGTTCTTTTCATTGATTCCCTCACATAGTCAACATATATTTATTGAGGGCCTATCATGGACCAGAGGCTAGACACACAAAGATTCTAGTTTCCAGGGATATAAAAATAAATAAAATATTCTCCCTGCCATCAATGAGACTATCAAAGACACTAGACAATTAAACAATTCATTGTAATATACCAGGTAAGAAGAAGTCTAAAGAAGTATAGGATAAAGAAAAGAAAACTATAACTTTTTGTCTTTAGGTGGGAAGGCCTCAACATGTCTTAGAATGAAATGATTACAATGTAACAAAGTATTATTGGCCACACCATTTCTTGTTTCTAGGAACCATATGGCCCTAAAAGTTTGTGTACTTTGGCCCTTAATTAAAAATGCCCTCAGCCTATCAGAATTCTAGCCATCCCCACAAAACCAGTCCTACCTTCTCATCATTTCTTCTTTCATTATTCTAGTACTCGATCTTTTTCTCTGGAGCTACTGTAAGTCTGTATTATTTAATTTAGTGGTTGATTATACGGAATCTTCAGGTGTTGGATGCTAACCTGTATATGACAGACATTTGCCTAAGATACCAGCTTTAAGGGCAGAATTCATGTCATATTCAAGTGCGTTTCCTATTTTCTAAAGAACCTAACTTAATTCTAAGACAACTATAGTAATAAATAACCAATAATTTAAATAACGAATAATTGATTAATGTATTTATTTTTCATGGGAAAAATGTGTATTTTTTAATGACTCTTCTTTTCACTTCTTTTTCTAGTCCATAATTTTCTAAAATTAATGCTATGTGGCACTAGTTCTACACAATGCTAATAAATAAGGCTCAAAAACTCAACTCCTGTTGAAATATTGGGGAAATACTGAGCTAAAAAATAGTTAAGTAAGTTTGTTTCCTGCAAGACCTCCCAGAGTTTTATAGCTTGTATAATTTAAGGCTTTAGGAATAGTAAATATAAAGCAGTGTTTCCCAAATCCACTTAATGACAAAACCCACTTCTTGGAATTGGTGTTCACTAATTTGAGGAATTCTGATGTTGTATAAAGTCTATGGAGCTGGTTTCTATTTTTAGCTCAGTCAAACCATTTGCATAACTGAAATAACTGGGTATTTAATTTAATTAACTGGTAAGTGATATCAATCCACTAACACTATTAGAAACACTTAGGTTTCTTTAAATTCTATAATGTTAAGCAAAGATTTTGATAAACATAAAACCTGGGCACAAGTTCTCCTAACAAGGACATAGAGGCAAGAACCACACTATTGCCTTCAGAAAGCTGGCCAAAGTCAAAATCATGATATATGCCTAGGTTCGAGTCTCCTGCTATCAATCTAAGTTTTTACGATTCTTTGTTTAATGGCTGAATTATGAGATCTATGCCTTAGATTTCAAGAAAAAAGGAAGTTCCTTATTTAAGAGCACATATTTAATCATTGATGAATGGATATAGAAGGTGTGATATATATACAATGGAATATTAGCTATAGGAAAAAATATCTTGCTGTTTGCAACAACATGGATGGACCTAGAGGATATTATACTAAGTGAAATAAGTCAGACGGAGAAAGACAAATACTATATGATTTTGCTCATATGTGGAGTCTAAAAACAAAACAAATGAACAAACAAACAGAAAACAGGAGCAGATCCATAAAGACAGAGAAGAAATTGATGGCTGCCAGAGGGAAGGGAGTGTGGAGGGATGGGCAAAATGGGTGAAAGGGAGTGGGAGGTATAGTCCTCCCATTAGAGAATGAGTAAGTCATGAAAATGAAAGGTACAACATAGGGAATATAGTCAATGGTATTGTAACAGCGTTGTATGGTGACAGATGGCAGCTACGTTCATGGTGAATTACTATGTTGTATGCTTAAACTAATATAACATGGTGTGTCAGCTATACTTCAATTTTTTTAAAGAAAGAGAGCATAATTAAATAGGTAGGTTCAAATGTACTTAACAATATCAAATCCAATTAGTGATTCCAACTTCAGTAGGATTTATATAACTATTATTCTTAGGTATAACAGCTTCTGTGTGGTCTGAAACTAATGACTAAAAGTCCAGATCTAAGGAAACAGGTTGCAGGATATTACATGTAATTGTATATCCACACCAACTTGGACGTTGTGTGAGGGTCATAGTGACTTTGTCCTCTGGTGAAGATATCCACGGCCTTATCCCGTGTAACCTACCAATGTATCCTAATCCAGACCTGGCTGAACTCCAAGGCCCTCCCTTAAACAGGTTCTAGTGAACAAGCAGTCAGTAAGGCCCTGCTTTCTGATGGCTGCTTGGAGTCCAGAAAACCCACGAAGCCCAACGTGGGAGGTTTGCAATGGCTGTAATCATACCAATGCCTTGTAAGTAGTGGTAGAACCATGGAAAGCCAAGTCTTGTCTGAAATCAGCCTGATGTGACCTTATGCTTTATTTTCCCACAGGCTTCATCCCTGCAGAATGAAACTACAACATCTGAAAGAAGGAGTGCTTGGCCATTAAGGCCGTGTCTGAAACTTGGCACCAGTACCTGGAGAAGCCAGGCATCCAGTCATGGCCTGCACCAGTCATCACAACTGGGAGGTCCTCTGGACGATCCGTAACCTCTACCAGCACCGCAGCTGCTGATCTCTTTCCCAACTACTGATTTCAGGACCCAATAGATCCTGAATATCCCAAACTGGTGAGCTGATGTACTATATCCTAAGTTAAAACTTCTTACTCGTTCAAGGAAGTCGAACTCACCAGCTTGTGACACCCAAAAATCTTTGTTGTAATCCACTTAGAGAAGAGCAACAAGAGGACTGCCATTTTTCAACCAAAGGTTATGGGTCTTGCCCAAGCCAGCCCATTAGCCTTGGAGGGATGCTTCTATGCAGTGGACTTCTTGCCTATGTGTCCTGGTCAGGAGCACTCACACTGAGGTCCAAGTCTGTGCCATAGCAGCTTTGTCCTCCAGCTTCTACCTGTTTAAGATACACCACAGTCTCAGCTGTGGGTCTTGGGACTTCTGATGGCCAAGTGTTCAGGAAGACGTGGAGGACCGAGGAAAATGTGCCTTGGCAGAATTGAAGCAGAAAAAGACACAGGCCTCTTCCAACCCTATTGAAATACTGGTGATTGTGATGAATCGTCCTTGGAGAATTTTATCACAGAGCTCTCTCCATATTACTAAAACAGCATTATCTTCGCATTTGCCCAAATGATCCATTTTTCTCTATGCCAAGGGACATTGCCTTCACCCCCAGTGACCATCAAATTTCTGCAATCTGCACGGATCCCTGGCTAATGCAGAGCCTCCTGTTTGAATCCACATCCATTGAATTTTTCGTTGTAGATAAAGACCTTGGATCATGAGATTACACTCTGGAATAGCAGTGCCTGTGTGTACTACCCACCACCAAAATAACTGAGTATTCCCTATACCCAGTTCCATATTCATCTATAATACCTCTTCCATGCAAATCAATCTCTTACAAGTAAAATGTGGAAGCACCCCATAGAACATCCCAATCCCTCTTGAATTCGACCAGTTTTTATTTAGGACCTATCATATGCCCAGCACCGTATTAAATTCTGAGACCACGATGATGGATGAGTCATAGTGCTGGCCCCTAAGAAGTGTACATTCCAGTGGGGGTGCAGACACTTAAACAGCATGATGAGTGCTAGAGCACTGTATGATGGCCGTGAGAATTCCCTCTTCTCTGTTCTTTGACCACCCAAGGAGCTCCTAGTTGCCCAGGCTGAGTCACAGAGGATCTTCTAATATGCCAAAGCAACCCACAAGATTCAAGCCAACAAGCAGCAGTCCTCGAGGGACCCCCTGCAAGTGGTGATCCTACGGATTCTGGTTATTATTTCTAAACCACCTGACTTTTAAACCAGTTAGATGGTCACTGACTAAGCGCCTTCCCATCATGTCATCAAACTGGTAGCCGTCAGACTGTAGCTGCTCATAGGTGGAATCAGGCTGTAAAGTTAGAAAATGTGGCTACAAGTTTGGGTCCTGGCACGTATTATAACTGTGGGCAAATCACTTAAACTCTTTGGTCTTGGGTGTCTTTCTTTGCAAAATAAGAATAAAAACATTATATACTAGACCTACCTCACAGGGTTGTTGTGAGAATCAAGTGAAAATGTATATGAAAGCACTTTGTAAAGTTTGTTATTTTTGATCACCCCATTGCTCATGGGTTCTTCCTTCTCCCTACCAAATACGATACTATAATTTACCCGAAGGATGTACTCTGACACCAGCCCGCCCGTGAGAGAGAATGATACAAAGAAGATGAAGTACATGCCCTCCTAGATATCTGGCTTCAGTATGAGAATTCTGACACCTCCCAAGATGACAAGTAGAGAAGCCACAGGACCAAAGCCAGGGCCCTATTGCCATATAGACATTCCACCATTAACACTTCACTGGACCCAGACACCAGTCAGCCCTCTTAATGGAAGGCTTTCCCCAGAACCCATTGTAGAGAACCTACCCTTGGCCCCAGTGAACTAACCAGACAACAATAATTCAGGGAATCACCTGGGCTCTAGCTGCCAAAGGAATCACCAGCCACTCCAGGGGGGAACATGCCTCCCAAGATAGAACAAGAAGACTTGGTGAAAGGAGACACTGACTCAATTAAACAAAATACAATCCATCCTTACTGCCTGACCTATTCTAGTTGGGCTGGCAAGAGAAACTCCTAGACATTCATTTAAAGCAAAGATTTGGTGACACATTTCTTCTTTAAGCACAGTTTTTCCCTTAAGCCAACCTAGCTCTTGCCTTTCTGATTTTGACTTGTCTGTTCCCTGTCTGTCCAACAGATGTGTGGTAAGATGTACTCAGGGGCTTTCAAGTCTTATATGGTCCTCTTACACACACACACACACACACACTCACACACCCACACACCAATGAGGAACCCCACCCATGTTTCCTATGCTAACCCCATAGCCAAGCCCTAACCTGACCTCCTATTTCTGGTGAGTCAAAATGGATCCCGGATTGGCTGACCTAATTTGAGTTCAGTCTCACTGGAACAGCCTATCCCAGCTTGGAATGCTGACTGTATTTCAGTCCTGGGTAGAAGTTTAAATAGAGTATTTATGGAGCCACTGATACCCAGAAATCCTTTAAGAAAAAAAAATTGGTTTTTGCCTTCTGCTTCAAATACATCACCTTCTCCAAAACTAAGAACATATTAGCATGTGCCTCCAGGAATAGCCTGAAGTTTCTGTAATAGGTCTCCTGAGTGAAGAGAATGACGAATACGTGCCCAAAGATCAGACAGGATTGGCATCCCACAAACTCTGGAGTAAGATCTTAAGCCTAAAATATGGAATTTCAACTATAATCCATTCTTCAGTTTCCTGGAGCAAGGAAAGAGGATTATAGGAAAAATGTTGATTCAATGTTTTTATCAGTTTTCAAGATATTTTTAAATGTAATGAAAAATAATTCACACTTTCCTCTTTGCTGTATGTCAGAATAGCGGATCTAATATACCAACTCAACGAGATGAGAAATTTCCAAGTATTTTCTTAAGGCTATAATATTAAATTTTCATTTTCAATACTTTTAATTTTTTTTTAAATTAAAACAGTGTCTTATAGTTTACAATCACTACTTGCTGTGGGAAGGGAGCCAGAGAGACTCAGAACACCAGCCACCCAAGGTCAGAGGCACTGAGCCAAAGGACCTAGCCACGAGAGGCCCAAGCCAAGAAGAAAAGCTGTTCCTGAAATGACAGACCAAGCATATGAAATAAGATGATCTCCAGGTCATGGTAGTTGCGAAAGAAGAATAGACAGATCCAAATTGGGAAGCAGATTAAGATGTTGGAGTTAGTATCAGGACGAATACAGCCAGGCAAGAGAAGGAGTCACCTCCACCACACGTTGTCTGTCTTACGGCAGCTTTTCCTGGGAGTCCCAATATTAATGCTAGTTTTTCAGAAGTAAAATCCTCAGTATCACTGATGTCAGTTACAGAGCCAGCCCAAAACAGAGTACTTTCCTTACCCACAGACATACCTTTTGCGGTCTTGGTTGATAACAATTTTTTTTCAGAGATTTTTAATTTTTTCATAAATCTTTGGTAAATGATTTTATCAGTAAAAAAATAAATGATAACGCACAATAAATAATTTCCCTGGTGGAATTCCAATTTCTTCTTTGGTGATTAAAACTTGGTGATAAAAATGAATTCCTTAAATTAACAGTTTGCCTACCCTTGCATGGCCAAGGCTATACAAGGGGGAAAGAACGTTCTAATATAGATTACATATAAGTGAACCGGAAACAAATACAGTGAAACACTAGGCAAGGGTAGGCAAAGGGATGTCTGCTAATGACACATAGCTGAACCTTAATCTGCAAATTGTGCCTCTCTTTCAAAAGTCACAGGCGATCAACTCTCCCACTGCCACATCAGGACACAGAGCCTGCCAAGTGAAAGACAGACAGACAGGATAGAAAAGAACAATGCAGGCAGCATTTTGCAGAAAGAGGTAGCTGGATGCAGAGACCAGGCACTCCCCAAGGCTGGCAAGAGTGCCAGGTTTTTCAGAGAACTCACATTAGAAGTTGCAGCAGTACATGGAACCGAGCCAGTAGACACAACAGTGGGGAGAGGGGGGACATTTCTGTAATTAAAGACTGAACCCAGCACACTTCCAAACAGATGAAGAACTCTCTACTATTGGCAACAAGGAACTGATTTTGTTTAAGTGAATGCTCTTACTGAACCCGGTAAACCATGAATAAGTGTGGAAATAAAAGAAATCAGTGGATTACAGCCCCTGAGTTAAGAATAAAGAAGATAATCTGAATGGTACTGGGAGAAACAGATCCACAACTCCCTAACAGGAGAGACTGCAAGTTGTGTCCTCTCCAAAATGCTGTGTACACAGTTATGCTTAACCTGACTGCCTAGTAAATTGCGATTGGTTCTCATCTTTTGTGTGAGTTCAATTCTTCTATATTGAGTCTTTTCATGGTCTTTATAAAGTCCAGAAATTATTAAGAACTTTCAGAGTTAACAGAGTACCTGTTAGTATATGAAGCAGTCACTGATAATTGCCAGCAATATTCTAGAATGGCCCAGCCGAATAAGCAACAATGCTTTACTTACTAAAATTTATTTTAAACTGAATAGGTATAAAGTACATCAGGAAAACGTAATACCTTCTATTACAGCAGCCTCTAGTGTAAATATAATCCCAAATGTCCCATCTTCCACTTACCCACAAGCAAAACTAAATTTCTGTGAGCTGAAAATCTACCCAGAGAGTATTACTTTTTCACTAGATACAAAATGTGGCAGTAACTAAACCATTCTTCGAAGAAACTAATAAAACAAAGTTAAACTGCTCTTAAGTATTCTTTCTTTTATGTTGATTGAGGACCATTCATGCTCCAGACACTGTGTTAAGCAATGTACGCAACATAGTGGGCAAAACCATGGAGTTCACATTCTGGGGTCAGAGAATGATATTAAAGAAATAATCATACCAATGAATGTGTAATTGCCAACTGAGATTAATTCCCTAAGGAAAGGAACAAGATACCTTAAGAGTGTATGACAAAGAGCCCTAACCTAGTTTGGAAGGCTTACGGGAAGAAATAAAAATCCCAAGCTAAAGGAAGAACAATGAGCAGGAGTTTGGGGAGTAGAGAACATTTCAGACAGAGGCACCCGCCGTGCTTCTGCAGTGAGAGAAAGCTCGTCTGAGAACTGAACTGCCGATGGCTGAGAGAACCGGCAGCAGGTCCAAGGGACGGAAGCCCCCAAGATGAAGGAAGGTAAGAGGGCTAGGAGCTGAATTTATAAAGATGGGTATTTACCAAACGAGGCAGTCTTCGAGGCCACACGAAGGAACTCAGACCGCAGCCAAGAGCTGTATTTTAAATTTTGTGTTGTGTTGTACGCAGAGGAGTGCTAAATCCATACACATTGAATAAATTCAGGAAGGTTTCTTGATTCCCCCCACAAACGATCCTAGAGAACTGCGATCACGTGATCCTAGATTGCGTTGATGACCAGAACCCAGGACTCCGAAGCTTGGCCGACAGGAGGCATTCTAAGCTCTACATTCCAGGGGGGACGAGAGTGTCCGCACTGCAGTCTCTCCCGCGTGCACGCAGGAATTCCCGCTCGAAACCAGATCCAAAAACGGTCCCCATTTGCAGTAGTACAGACGAAAACATTTTGGAAGCTTCCATGACAGTGAGTGAAGGGAACATTAGTATTTACTACTCTACAAGGGGCAAGGGTTCAATTTAGAATGTGAAGAGGGAATAAAAGGGCCTTAGAAATGCGGCGCTGCGTGCACACCTATAGCAAGGTCAGGCTGCAGTCTCTCCCCGGGGCCCTTCCCTCAGCCCTGCCTTCAGAGATTCCCCTGAAGACTAAGGTGCAGGCTTCTCCGTTCTGCTAAGTCAATGATCACTCGTCCATCTGCTTCCATTTTGTAAAAATTTCTCGACATCTTTCATTTGTTATGGTCTCCTCAGCCATTCTCTTTGTTCTGTGGGTTTATTCCTTTTGTGTCCTTTTTTTTCCCTTTGACATATTAATGATGTTTGAGGAGGGCATCAGTGTGTTTAATCTGAAATAATTAACTGGAACTTTCTTATTGTTTTAATTTGCATTTCCTGGTTGAATATGTTTTTCATCTTTATGGACCATTTCTACTGCTCCTTCATGAATTGCCTGCTCTTATCTTTTGGCTGTTTTTCTTTCAGGAACTAGTCATTTTCTTATCAATTTTAATAGTTCCTCTTTATATTATGTCTGTTAACTTACTGTGTGTAAAATTTGTTGCAAATATTTTTTCCAGTTTGTCATTTATTTTTAACTTTAATGATTTTTGTACACAGAAAGGGTTCTTTTAATTTTTATGTACTACAGTTTGTGAAACTTTAATTATTAAAAAGTATTATTAATTTTAAATTATTTAATTAATTGTTGAATTATTACATCTTTCAGTGATTTTATGCATAGAAAGCCCTTACTTAGCCTGATATCCGTAAACCACCTACTTTTGTTATCTTCACATGTGTCTATGATTTCTTGTCTTTATATTTAACTTTTAATCCTTCTGGAATTTTTTTTCATTTAGTACAAGGAGAGATTTTTAAAAATAATTGAGAAATATAACATGTACACCATCAAATACGTGAAATGTTCACCTATAGTTAGGTTTAATTTAACAAATAATTGAAAAGCCAAAACTCATTCTACCACTTCCTGAATCCTTGTCTAAAAATCTACTTCTGGGAGAACCTGAACTAAAATCATTCGTACTGGAAATGGTCTAGGCGGTGTAACCTGAGATGGATTTCTGGAATTGGATCGCCCACTGGCCAGATAGGAACAAAGATAAGCGGGTTGTGATAACCCCTGCCATGCCACAGGGTCAATATTACTAAGAGTCTCTTCCATCCTGAATTAGGATGGCATGCAGGAGGAAGGGGACAAATTAGGTTTATCTCTACCATTTGAGAGGTATGGCAGCAGTGGTTGTCATAAAATACTGCAGCTATGGTAGGGCACCATGGAGTACCACAGATGTACCACTGAAAGAAAATGGTGGGCTCAAGTCAGCCAACCACCAACTCAGGACACAACATAAAATCCAGAAAATGTCTATGACACCCACCTTAACTGCAGCCAGAGGGCAGTACAGGCTGAAAATCAGGCCTGACTGTGAGCGTAGCAGAATTGCAGAGAAGGCTTCCTACATAGCCCTGGCAAATGTCCTACGCTACCATGCTTCACAAGAGAATACTTGCCTTCATCCAAGATTTGGCTCACCTTTCTCATAATTTATAGGCATAAAGCTAGGGTCAAGTTTCAGCATGGCCCACTTGGGGAAGTACTGTTCTTTTTGGGAGTCAAAGGAACTATTCACCAAAGTACCGCAATACCTAGGGGAACTTCCATAACTCAGGATTTAACATTCTAGAAGACCAAATATTATGCTGGGAAGGGTTTCTTAAACATGAGAGAAGCACTCACCCATAGTAAAAGAGGTGGAAATGCCAGAAAACGGCTTTATCAGTTTTAGAGGAGTATATGCTTAAATGGATTTAATGCTTAAGACTAGAGAAGCCATTGGCTATGTTTCCCAGCAGAGCCCAAAAGAAACTCTTCACTAAATCAAAAAGGAAAGTGCTAACGTGAAGACACTGGCATGGTTGAGAAAATTCAGTGACTTTATCCTTTTTAAGTTGGGTGTATAGTCAGGAAAACTGCTATGGAATAAACTCATGAGTGTGAATGGAATGATAGGATTCTGGAATTACTATATCAGGAAGCAAAGCCAGAATGGAAATCAGGGACCCTGACAGGCATCTGTGGCAATAGCTAATAGACCACAGTGTTTCCAGGGGCACAATCGATGGGTAATATGGTAGCCTAAATAAGCCCTCCCCCAAAGATGTCCGCATCCTAATGCCCTGGAACTTATGAATATGTTATCTTACCTGGCAAAAAAGACTTGCAATGTGATTAAGAATCTTGAGATGAGGCGATTATCCTGGATGATCTGGGTGTGTCCAGTATAATCACAAGATTCTCTGTAAGGTGAAGGAGGCACGAGGCAGAGGCAGAGATGGGGATGTGACAACAGAAACAGAAGTCAGAGAGATTTAAAGATGCTGTGCTGCTAGCTGAGAAGATAGAGAAAAGGACCATGAGCCAAGATGTGCAGGCAGCCTCTAGAAGCTGGAAAAGGCAAGGAGACACATTCTGCCTTAGAGGCTCAGGAAAGAGCATGGCCTTACTGACACCTTGATTTGGGCCCAGTGAAACTGATTCCAAACCCTTAACCCTACAACTCTAAGGTATATACTCGTGTGGTTTAAAGCCACTGCGTTTGCAGTAATTTGTTGTGATGGTTAGTTTTTTTTCAAATTGTCTAGGCTGTAGTACTCAGTCAAACACTAATCTAGGTGTTGCCGTGCAGGTATTTTGTAGATGCGGTTAATACAGTGTAAAATACTTGAAGTAAAAGAGATTACCCTCCATAACGTAGGTAGGCCTCAACCAATTAGTTGGAGACCGGAAGAGCAGAAATTGAGGCTTCCCATAGAAGAAGCAATTCTGCCTCAAGCCTGTAGCATTAACTCCTGTCTGAGCTACCAAGCTGCTAGCGAGCTCTGCAGAGCTCAGACTTGCCAGCCCCCACACTCTCATGAGCCAATTCCTTAAAATATGTAAATGTATATGTGGAATCTCCCATCGATTCTGTTTCCATGGATAACCCTGACCAAAACATCTGTTATAATAGCAATAGGAAATGAATACAGGTTTGTTTGATCTATATAAATAAAGAAGACCAAAAGTAGGTAGGTCAAAGATTGATATTAGGCATCAAAACAACATTTCACTAATCTTTTCCTGGTTTCTACACTTGAGCAAGTTTGAGCCAATCAATGGAAAGGGAGGTTAGATCCCCTTGAGGACTCCTCCAAACCTTTTGCAAATGGACTCAAACTAGTTATACCTGGGAAAGAAGAATACACAGAATATTAAAGGTTCTGTTGGTTACAGGCAGGTTGTGAGCTGACACTGAGACCAGGGGAACCAAAGTGCTGTCATAGATGTTTGTTACGATGACAGCATATGAAGCCCAGATGCTAATTAGAATCCTGCCCAACTTCGTCCGACAGGACTCCAGCGGTGCAAATGCTGTGGTCATTTCTCCGGTCCCTAAACGCATAGGTTAGATGAATACAATTAGCAGCTGTCAGAGAGCTCACATTTGCTCTCTAAACCTTGGATTAAAAGCCATAGTGGCACAAGAAGCCAAGTGAAAGTCTCTGAAAATGCACCCCCTCCGAGATAGCAAATCAGAAAAATGCCACGTTCTGAATGAAACTACAGAGATTTAGTATCATGCTAAAGAATGCAGGGGGAGTCGTCTCCATCTCTCAGTAGGTCACCTGCAAAAACCAGATGGATCGTGACAGATGGGAGTAGACTACTGCAATCCCCACCAAGGGGTAGTTCCGATCTCAGCTGCTGGTCTGCTGCTGCACTTAACCATGCGGCTATTGATCTGTTGAATTTACCAGGAAAGATGATTAGAAGCAGGTCATGTTCACTTGGAATGCACAATGGTACATTCAAGAACTTAACCAAGGACGGTGTTAATATTCTAGTGATAAAGGAACCTTGATTATTCAGGCCTTTTGCAGGACATCATGGAGATCCGTCTACTGGTGACATCATTTCAGTTGGACCTGGAAAGCAGAAAGTGGCTGTATAAAAAATGCCCTTGTGAGGCATATGTGGCCCAAGGGGTGGGAGATAAACCCTGCAAATAGCTAAGATCCTGCTGAACTAGTGATGATTTTAGAATTCTATCACTCCTTGCACCTTTTGCCACTAGGAGAAGCATAATGCCTGATGGTACTCTGGATTTTGGAGAAAGCACGTGCCATATTTAGGAGCACACCTCTGACTTATCAGTTGACTCATGCAGTGACTAGTTTTGAGTGAGGCTTTGTAGCAGATTTAAGCTGTGGAATGAGCATCCTTATCCCTTAGATCATATGATTCGGCAGACCCCGTGGCGCGAGACGTACTCGTGGAATGCAAGGTTGCCATTTAGAGTCTTTGCAAGCCCGAATAGAAGAGTCCCGGCACAGACCCCTGAGGCTTGCCACAAGGCTCTGCCATCTGTAGCGGAGCACTCTTGACCATAAAAGCAGATCCTGGCATGTTACTGGACCTTAGTAGAGACTAGACTCTCCGCCAAGGGATATTAAGTGACTCTACAACTGGAGCTACTCACCTTGATCTGGATATCTCATCAAGTCACAGGTGGGCTGGAGGGAGGGGATTCACAATAGCAATCCATCATGTTGTAGAGATAGTACATTCTGGATCAGACCCAATCAGGTCCAGAGAGTCTAAGTAATTTATATAAACATGTGTCCCAGAGCTTTATATCACTTAGCTACACCAATGCCTTCCCTTTAGTGAGCTAACAGAGAAGGAAAAACTGAGGCCTGATTCCTGGATGAGGTGACTTGATACCTCGGCAAGCTGCCAATAGGCCACTGTTGCGTTAACTACAGCCAGTCTCGGAGAAGGCTCTGAAAGACAGTGTGGAGGGGAAATCCTGGGCGGTTCACCTGACCACCAGCTTTCTATGAAGAAAGAAACACATATGGCAAGAAGACACATGGATTCCTGGGCAGTGTCTGGTTAATCAGGGGCCTGCAAGGATAAGATTGGAAGAGTGAAGACAAGGAGATATGAGGAAGAATCATGGAGCTCTGCCTACTGGAGTGAACACAAAGGGTCCAGAATTATTTCCCATACCAAAGCCCACCACAGGCCATCTACCAGAGAGGAGGCGCTGAACAACCCGGTGGTCAAAATGACCCCTCCCCTGGAAATCGGCCAGCGTCCCTCCTCAGCTGCCCCAATGCTTGCACGATGGGCCCTTGAGCAGAATAACCTCACCAACAGGAGTGGAGGGTGATAGAGGAGAGAGAAACAGAAAATAAACAATCACACAAACAATCATCTGATAATGATTTTCTTTTTTTTTTTAAGATTTTATCTATTTATTTATGAGCGCGAGAGAGCACGTGCCAGGAAGGTGGGTGGGGGAGGGGCAGAGGCAGAGGGAGAAGCAGACTCCCCACTGAGAAGGGAGCTGGACTCAATACTTGATGCCAGGACCCCGGGTTCATGACCTGAGCCGAAGGCAGACACCCAACCAACTGAGCTACCCAGGCGCCCCCTGATAATGATTTTCAATACTAAAGTGAACAAATACCGTGAATGTGTAGAACAGGGAATTCTGGGGGGTTAGGAAATGCTTCCCTGAGAAAGTAAGAGCTGAAAGTGGAATAGGAAGTAGCCAGACAAAGAGGTGCCAGGAAAGCAAGAGCATAGGAGACAACGTGTGTGAAGACAGGCACGGGAAGATATTTGACACCTATGAGCAAAGAAAAGACCTGTGTGGCTAGAGCACCGGCAGGGACTGGGAGAGGTGAAGCAGAAGAGATAGGGAGGGACCAGAGAGAGTGGGACTTTGCAGTCTCTGTTCAAGGATCCTTTTGCTTTTGCTGATCTAATAGCTGTGTGTCTATTCTCCTTCCTTAGCGGCCTCCTACTCAACTTTCAGGTCTTACTTCTTGGGAAACATTCTCCAGTCCCCTAAAGTAGTGCTGGGTGTTGATATTTGTGCTTACTTTTTTTTTTTAAAGATGTTATTTATTTATTTGACAGAGAGAGAGAGAGACAGCGAGAGAGGGAACACAAGCAGGGGGAGCGGGAGAGGGAGAAGCAGGCTCCCTTCTGAGCAGGGAGCCCGATGCAGGGCTTGATCCCAGGACGTTGGGATCATGACCTGAGCTGAAGACAGACGCTCAACACCTGAGCCACCGAGGCGCTCCTGTTTGTGCTTACTTTAAGAGCAATGACAACCAATGAAAAAGAACCAGACTTTAGAGAAGAACTTACATATAGACGGTATATGGAGAATAAGGAGAAACGAGAGCATAGTACCAAGCCAATCAGGGGAGAAAACCTCCTCAAAAGAAATTAAGAAAGAACAATCTGAAAAGTAGGGAGAAACAAAGGAGAAAAATATGCCGTCCCCAACTCAAGAGAAAAGAAAGTTTTGATAAAAATGCTTTTGACTGTTGAAAGTTGAAGAGGAAATCAATTAAGATATGGCTAAGGAAAGTGTCCATTTGACTTAGCAACAGGAGTATTTACACCAACAGAAATCTGTAGGTGCCCAAATCAAGGCTTTCTTTATTGTTTTACTGATTGTCTAGACTTAAGAATGTGATGGTGAAAAGTTAATAATGCAGATTAAACAGAAGTTTGTCAGTGTCTGTAACCATTACATTATGAATAATACAAAAAGTGGGCACATATTCTTAGAATATTGGGAAATTACTATTCTAGTCAACAAAGAAGTTGTTCACATCATTAACTTTCAAGTGTTCCTGACACACATCCTCATTGTTGTTTCACTTTCATCTTATTCATTAACGGTGATTGAAAAACATCAATCCACATTCAAGTGGGCACTCTATTTTTTCATCAAATGCAACCATAAGTTATGGATACAAAAAAGGCAAAAATTAATGAAAGCATTCTATGAGGGCATCAGCAGCTATAGAGAATTTACAATAAAGAATATTGAATATTTTATTATTTATAAACTGTGTGTTACACATTCTTTATATTAATAAATCTTACAATAAGCTTATATAGGCAGACAATACATGCATGCATTTTTTTCGGTTGTTACACATTTATCAGCTTACCACCGTCCCTAACCATCCTGATAATCATTATAAAGCAATGCTCAGGATATACTTACATAAATTAAAAACAAATTCACAGATATGACTGAAATAAAAAGAGATCTCACAAAAATGTGAGAAAATGAAATACAAGGCAAATTACCCATCAATATGATTTCTGTAGAAAGTCTAAATGGTTGACAATGGTCAATGTAGTCACATTGCAAATGGTCACAAATACAACCTTTAAACACAGCCATTTGAAGTCGCTGCAGAAACAGAAAGTCTGAAATTTCTTTTCACTTGTAATTTGCTTAATTTGTTCAGTGACTCTAACCTTCGCATGCAACTTCTACAGCATTCTGCCGCATTTTTCTCAGTTTACCAAAATATCTCTGCACTCTTAGTTCCATAAAGAGGAATTAAAATTTTCAAAAGGAAACAAAGAAATTACCAGGAAACAAAGGTAATGGCGGTTTTAACATACATTCACAAATTCTTTAATTTTTTTCCCTTCCATTTGGGGCTTAGTTGGTCTCTCAGTAAATGTGGTCTTGACTTAGTAACTCACCTCTAATAACTAGAATATGGTAGAAATGACACAGTGTGCTTTCGGAATATAGATCTAAAACACAGTGCAGCTGGCATCTCTCTCCCTTGAGTCACTTCCTCAAGGGACTGTGTCAGAGGACATTCAAACAACCCTATGGAGAAATCCACATGGCGAGAAACAGGCCACCTGCCAATAGCCAGTGCTAACTTTCCAGCCATGGGAGGTGGATTTTCCAGTCCCAGTTAAGCCTTCAGATTACAGCCCAAGTTGATATCTTGATGAAAACCTCATAAGAGACCTTGAGCCAGAACCACTTAGCTAAGCAGCATCGGAATCTCTTACCCACTGACTGTGATATAATAAATGGCTGTTGTTTAAACCACTAAGTTTTGGGGAATTTACTATGCAACAATAGATAACTAATACGGATATTGTAAAATTGTGAAGGAGTTGACAGTTCTTGGTGGTCGATGACCCTTACGTAAATTTAGGCACTATAATGATTGCCATTTTGAACTTCTCCAACAAGCTACTAGTGAGTGACCAGAAGACATGAGCTTTCACTTCCTTGCTAAAGGACAAATGGGGGTCCTAGAGATGACAGGGGAAGAATTCCCAGAGGAGGTGGCATTTGATCTAGACTTTGAATCTTAGTTTGCACTTTAGTAAGTAGGACTGAATAATGGGTATCTGGGTATTATTATATTTGCGGTGACAGAAATCACGATACTTGTTCTCAGAAATATAAAGTAGCTGAATTGAACACAGGAAAACTTCTAGAAAAATAGTTCTCAAGGTAGGACGTGTCTAAGAATCCCTTGAAGTGTTTATTTATTTACAAGTTCTGGGCCCCCTTGACAAAGGTGATTTGGTATATGTGGTAGGGGCCCAGGAATCCACCTTTTTAATAAATATCCCACGTGATTCTCATGCAGATAGATGATCTTTAAAATACAGTTCAAAAAATTTTGTGCAAAAGGAAAAGTGAAGTCTCGGTCTAGAAACAAAGTTAGGACCAGATAACTGGGATTTTAAAACTGAACTAAGCCGTATGGCTGATCTGTAATAGATAGTGAGAAGCCACTGGATTTTTAAAAAGTCTTTATTGTAAACATTTTCATGTGCAAATATAGCTAAAAGTCTAATGAATCTTTACATCACCCATATCCAGCGATCATTAAGATTTTTCTGTGTTCACATCACTATTTCTTTTTCATATTGTTGATATTATGATGAAATACTTCAAAGGAAATCATAGACCTCCCCTTCACCCCTACATGCCCCTATGTGTGGCTCTGAAGGCATAGATAGCTTCTTAGATAATGACACTGCCTTTGTTGAAACTGGGAAAAAATAATTATAACTCATTGGTATCACATAATATTTAATTCAAATTCACATTTCATTAATTGTCTTAAAAAAAAAAAAGGTCCTTTTACTGTTGAATCTGAATCCAAACAAGGTCCACACATTGCCTTTGGTGCTGTATCTTAATCAAGAGCAATCCTTCTTCACCTCCTTATTTCTTCATGTCACACACTCGTTGAAATTGAACATTTGTTCTATAGAATGTTAAATGATGTGGGTTTGGCTTTTTGAATTTTTGTGATGTCATTTAACTTCATAGAGTATCCCCCATACTTCCTGTAAACAGGACGTTATCTTGAAGCCTTAATTAAATTCAGATTCTTTTTTTTTTCTTTTTTAAACAATACTTCATAAGGGTCTGTGTACTTCATAATTCATGAAAAACCGGGAAGCACATAATATCAGCATCTTCTACTCTAAACGATGCTACTAAGATTGATGACTAGGGTTCGTGTTGACAAATGGACCCCCTCTGCTGTAAAATTCCCCAGCAGACTTTGATTTAATTTCTCCTTCATTATAAATGATTGCCTAAATAGGAATTCTTATTAGGGGTTTCAAATAATTGATTTTTTAAAGTTTTCTATTTTTTCTACTTTATCAGATGGAAATATTCTGAGAAGAAATTTTCCTGATGAACTAAAGTAAGATTATTTGATTACTCTGAAACACCATTCATATCAGAAAGATTGGATAAATGCGTAATTCTTTCCCAAAATTGCCTATAATTACGGTAAGGCTACAACCGATGATGAAAACAATCCATTTGGGCAGGGGGTGTTTGTTTGTTTGTTTGTTTGTTTGTTTGTTTTTTAATGTTTGTAACCTGATCAGAGCACTGCTTAGGAGAGAATTCATCATGACTAGGAAATTTTTATTTTAAGAAACCTGTAAGAGAATGCATTTCAAGTTAATATTCAATTTTTGGCACCTCTTGAGACATATTAACTTCTTGTGAATGGACTAGTCATTAAAACCTAAGAATTTTTAAATCCGTTCAATACATACCGTCCTGTGGCCAGGCAGAGCACAGTTTAACTTAAAGCATCAGCAATAATGATAGGCCTCAATGCACTGGGGTGTAGAATGCTGGACTGAGATGAATTGAGGTAAATTAATAACTCTAGACAAGTACAAAGTAAATATGCCTCTTAGTTTGGGCTTTTTTTTCTTTCTACTTTTCATTAGAGACAATCTCAAACTTACAAAACAGTTGCAAGCACAGTACAAAAAAAGCTTTTTACTAAACCATTGGAGAGTAAGCTGCTCCATTATCCCCAAATATTTTAGTGAGTATTCACTAACAAGGAGAACCTTCTCTTCTCTTACATCACCATAATAAAACCATCAAAAATCAGGAAATTAACTTTGCTACCATTATTTCTCACACACCATTCAAGTTTTCTCAATTTTCCCAATGATGCTCTTTATTAGAAAGCGCAATAGCATAGAATCAGGCATCAGATTCATTATCGTGTGCCTTTCCCTTCCTCTAATCAAGAATAGCTCCTGGGGCACTTGGCCTTTCATGATCTTGATACTTTTAAAATTTATAAGTTGGTTATTTTCTAGAACTTCTCTCAGTTTGGGTTGGTTTGATGTTCTCTCTCTTTTTTTAAAAAGATTTGCTTATTTGAGGGTGGGGGAGGAGGGCAGAGGGAGAGAAATCCTCAAGCAGACTCCCCACTGAGCACAGAACCATCTTAAGACTCAATCCCAGGACCCCGAGACCATGACCTGAGCCAAAATCAAGAGTTGGGAGCTCAACCCATGAGCCATGCAGGCACTGCATCATGTTCCCTCTTGATTGGATTCGAGATAGGTATCTTTGGCAGGAATATCATAGAAGCAATGCTGAGTTTTCTGCATCATAACAAATGGCACATAAATTTGATTTATCCCATTGCTGGTGGTATTAATCACTTGATTAAGTCGGTGTCTGGCATAGTTCACCATGGCAATAGGGACAATCTTCTTTCATTTGTAATCAACATATATTTTGTGACTAAGTATTCATCAAACCTCCAATGCATTCATTTATTCTATTAGTAAGGATTCATAGATTCCTTTATTTCTCAATGGTAGCTAATCTGTTACAATACCATTACATATTTTGATTCTCAAATTGTCCTATATTTTATCAGTAGAAGCCTCTTCAAGGAAGCTTCTGTGGGTTTTGACATGTCCCCATCACACTTTGAGCACTTCAGTATTTCTGACACAAGATGTTTTATGTTCATGTTGTATCTTTTCTGCCCCATTCTTGGAATCAGCCCATTTCCCCCAAGAACACTGGTTCTTTTAAGCAGACAATTTTATTTCAAAACTAAAATCTGAGAACTAGATATGCTCATTGCTGATCCCAGGCCCTGAGAATGAAAAGAACTAGAGAATATATGTAGGTACACACATACCCCAGATTTGTATCTATTTATTTCCATTTCACATATTTATACATATTGAAAATAAATTTATATCAAAATTTCCAAAACACCACAGCCTTCTCCATTTCTATATTTGTAATTCCTTTCTGTGACAATGAGAAACCTTACTCTGATTGTCCCCAAATATTTACTTTTTTCATTAACCCTTCCTTATGTCACTAATCCAGCTGTCCATGCACACAGAAGCCCTCCCTCTGCTTAAACCACCATACCCTACATTCTGTTGCTGCGTCACCATCCAGACCCTACAGACATTGCCTTACTTGATGATTGACAGCCTATGCCACAAGCCCTCTGCAGGGGCACCCTGCTCACTACTCAGGCTCCAACTCCAACCCCCCCCAACCCTTCACTGGGCCCTGTGTTCCCTCCCCGGCTCAGATGCCTAGCTTCCTCAGCCACACCTAATGGAAGAGAAGGAAAGGAAAGATAAGGAAAATAGTTTCCTGTTTATTCTAAACACAAAAGAATGTATTTCACTACAACCTATAAAAAAACCTTACTGTCCCTCACATTATTGGGCCATTCTAATTTACTCACTTAAAAAATTAAGGTTTGCTTCAAAGAAGCAATAATGTTAATAATTATGTACAAAGCTAGCAAATTAGCATCAGTATTCTATGCATCTGACAAATATTTGGCTACAGCCCATAATACCGTTTAAGCACAGAGGAAAATGAGCAGTGGTTATGCAGTCAAATCTAAAGTACAAACAAAACGTTTGGATGATGCAAGTCCAAGGAAAATTGGGGCATTCTCCATATTGGTAGTGACATTATGTGGAAGGAGTAACTTCCAGCTGATACAGTTGGGGACTTTTAGGAATAAAATGCAATATAAACAATGGATCCTGCCAGGCTCTAGCCACTTACACTGCCATACCTTTATAGAAGATGATTCATCACTTTTTTAAAGTTGTAATTTGGCACCCACAGCTATAAGCAATTATTTTTTTTGAAGTAGCACATTTTAAATGGCAGCACTGTTTATAGAAAAAGCATCATTAGTCGATCCCAGTAGTACTCAGTCCAATCACCAAAAAATTGGAGAATTTTCTCCCAAAAAAGATGCTAGATGACTTTCCCTATTTACGTTTTCTTTATTCTCATCAATAGTTTTCAGATTAAGTCTGGGTTTTTCTGTTTTTGCTTTTGTTTCTGCATGTCTTATTTAACATACTTATTTCAGCAGAACCTAGACATTTATGTAAGAATCCAGCTCTGATCATTCTGGCTCTTAAGGTCCGAAGACCAAGGACAGTCCCTTAACACCAGCAAACAAACAAGGTTGAAGGAAAAATACAAAGAATTAGCAGTCTAGTCTACCCTTCTACACCTTAACGGAGCTGGAGATAGATGTAGCTAATCTCCATAAAGGCATACACGGCATGGAAGGATAGGATATAGTATGTAGTACATAGTATAGAAAATGTAGGTAGAATACGGTATGTGCGTATATATATAAAATACTGTGTGTGTGTGTGTGTGTGTGTGCGCGCGCGCGAGTACACACTAATCCGTCCAGTTCCAGAAATTCTTCTGTCAAAGGAGTTCTAAATAGCAGGTTAGATCAAGTCCCTGCGAACACTAGCAAGAACAACTTCCGGTCATTTCTGTGCCCTGCGAAACCAGGTTCCAGGGAGCTCTCTTCTGGCTTTTCTTTTCACCATCTCTTCTAGAGGAAGAAACTCCCTTCCACCGCTAACGTAGAAAGCAGCACTAGCGCCCGCCGGCTGCTTCCCACTCCCGCGCCCCACCGATAGAGCAGAAAAGCGCCCCGAGGTGTGGCGGTGTGAGACACAAGCCGGGGCGTTCCTCGGAGCAGGGAGTTTCTGATTGGCTTTTTGTTGTGAATTCCTGAGGCTTGGGCCAAGGGGCGGGAGCAGAGAGCTCACCTGAACAACAGCGTCCCAGCCTCGCCCTGGACCTCCCGGGGTTTGGCTCTCTGGCTGGCGGTGGTGATCTTGGGGGTGCGAATAAGGGATGCTGGGGAGAGCACCCCGAACTAAGCGGGAGGGGCGTGGAGTGGGTTAGGCTGTGGTTTTCTGGGTGTTTGCTGGAGAAGCCACACGCCGTATTAAACCCAGGGCTCCTGAAGCAGAAGGGTAGGTAACTCTGGAATTCTGGACCTTGAAAAGCTTTAGATTGCAGGGAACACGGGCGCCTTTCATTTTTCTTTGGGCACTCTCCCCTGGCTCCGCATTCGTAAGGAGCCCTACTGTGGGTGTTGAAACTGTAAAATATCCCTGTCCTACAACCAGTCAACACAGAGTTTCCTGCAGATTACAATCCTAGTTTGCCGGGGTGCTGGGAAAAGGGTACTGCGGGGACTGGGGAATCTGAAATTTAGTGCATTCTATCACTGTACCACAACTTTACTAGATTACATAAAGTCTATCTGGAGCGAGAGATGAAAATTAAGAAACGTATTCTGACACAGTTATGGGGTTTTTTTTGTTTTTTTTTTTTCCTTCTGACATTGATTTTCAATAGTGGGTCTCAGCAATTATATATATATATATATGCAATTATGTATCTATTAACATGTATTATGAAAGATTTATATACACATATATGTATGACATACACGAGAGACTTTACACGTTTGGTCACAAACGGTGGGAGCTGTGATCCTAGCTTGGAGGCAGCAAAGGTCAGGCGGGCCTGGCCCCTCCGGGAGTGCGCTCCCAGCGCCAGGCGCGTCCAGCCTCGCTCAGGTTCCAGCCAAGAGTGCGCTCCGCATCCGCTCACGCACCCCCGCCGCTGGCGTGGTGACACAACACTGGAGTCGAATTACAACCCGCAATTAACATATGAATTTGACTAACTTAAAAGAGGATAGAAGAAAGGCGGGGGGAACGCCGAGCGGGCGCTGGAGTCTTCAGTACGCAGGAACTTTTCTCCGGGTGTAAAAACTCTTTGATTGGCTGCTCGCACGCGCCTGCCGGCGCCCTCCATTGGCTGAACAGACACGCGACCGGCGCGAGGAGGGGGCTGGGAGAGGAGCGGGGGGGTGTGGGGGGGAGACACACTGGCGCGTGCCGCTTTTTAAAGGGGCGCAGCGCCTTCAGCAACCGGAGAAGCTTCGTTGCACGCGACCTGGTGTGTGATCTCCGTGTGGGTGGGGGAGGGTCGAGGAGAAAAAAAATAAGACATTGCAGTAAAGACCCAGGAAGGGTTTTTGTTGTAGTTGAGCGGGTTTGCCAGTACCTCCTCCGACCCTGCGCCACCGAGCCTCTGAAGTGCAATGTCCCGCCTGCTGCACGCAGAGGAGTGGGCTGAAGTGAAGGAGTTGGGGGACCACCATCGCCATCCCCAGCCTCACCACCTGCCGCAGCCGCCGCCGCCACAGCCACCTGCGACCCTGCAGACGAGAGAGCATCCCGTCTACCCGGCCGAGCTGTCCCTCCTGGATAGCACCGATCCACGCGCCTGGCTGGCTCCTACTTTGCAGGGCATCTGCACGGCACGCGCCGCTCAGTACTTGCTGCATTCCCCCGAGCTGGGTGCCTCTGAGGCTGCGGCGCCCCGGGAGGAGGCGGACGGCCGGGGGGAGCTGGTGCGGAGGAGCGGCGGCGGCGGCGGCGGCGGTAGCAGCAGCAAGAGTCCTGGGCCAGTGAAAGTGCGGGAACAGCTGTGCAAGCTGAAAGGCGGGGTGGTAGTAGACGAGCTGGGCTGCAGCCGCCAGCGCGCCCCTTCCAGCAAACAGGTGAACGGGGTGCAGAAGCAGAGGCGCCTGGCGGCCAACGCCAGGGAGCGACGCAGGATGCACGGGCTGAACCACGCCTTCGACCAGCTGCGCAACGTTATCCCGTCCTTCAACAACGACAAGAAGCTGTCCAAATACGAGACCCTGCAGATGGCCCAGATCTACATCAACGCCTTGTCCGAGCTGCTACAAACGCCCAGCGGCGGGGAGCAGCCGCCACCGCCGCCAGCATCCTGCAAGAGCGACCATCACCACCTTCGCGCCGCCGCCCCCTACGAAGGCAGCGCGGGCACCGCGACCGCAGCGGGCGCCCAGCCAGCCTCCGGAGGGGGCCAGCGGCCGACGCCTCCTGGAAGTTGCAGGACTCGCTTTTCGGCCCCGGCCTCCGCGGGAGGATACTCGGTGCAGCTGGACGCTCTGCACTTCTCGACTTTCGAGGACAGCGCCCTAACAGCGATGATGGCGCAAAAGAACCTGTCGCCTTCACTGCCGGGGGGCATCCTGCAGCCAGTGCAGGAAGAAAGTAGCAAAACTTCGCCCCGTTCCCACAGAAGCGACGGGGAGTTTTCCCCCCATTCCCATTACAGTGACTCAGATGAGGCAAGTTAGGAATGTGACAGAAACCTGAAAACTGAGAAACAAAATCGCCCTTGCCCAAGGCGCGGGAAACCCCGCGGTTAAAGATCCCCGCACCCTTTTAATTTTTGTTCTGAGATTGTCGTTGTTTAGCAACGACTTGGCTTCATATGGCAGCTATATTTGATGGTTTGCAAAAGCCTCCGCTATTTCAAACTTCCTATGGTCCATATTGGTGAAAACTTGCTGTTAAAGTTCTGTTCTTTCCTCCCTCCTTCTCTCCCTGTAGATAGATAAGGTATAAGTATATGTACCCAAATATGGCATCATTATTCTAGTTTCCCTGCTGCCAATACGCTGCTAAAACGTCGCATTTTCTTCTCTGTAGTTGGTTTGTGTTTTAATTTATTTTATGCCCTGGGCATTCATCCCTGTGTGTTGCGCGCACTCATGTGTGGGACAATTAGTATTCCGAAGTATTTTCTCAAAATGTATCATGAAACGAAAAGTTAATGGCTCCAAAGTGAATAACTTTTGACTATGGAACGTCAGAAAACAGGGAACCCTTAGGTTTATATATTGTATAAACATACCCAGTATGTATATAGGATCGCGGTACTGTTGGCGTCTTTTAGGAAACTTGGCGCACGCACTTTATCAGCCGCTGCTGTTGCGGCTCCAGGACAAACTCAACTGCCAATTGCAGACCAGTTTTGTGTTGTTGTTGTTGTTGTTGTTGTTTTAAACACGGCCACTTATAATCCTTAAGCTCTTTGCAAATGTTTGTTTAAAAAATTAAAATTAAAAAAAAATCCAGTAGTGTCAAAAGCATTTGGTCAATTTTATTTTGCTTTGTTAATGTTAGAAAACTTATTTATTATTGATCGTTTGCTACCATTTCTACTGATCTTGATTCATTTTTTTTACGTTTTTCTACTCGAGATCATTTTATTTTAATTTAGCAAAACCAACTGCCATTGTTTTATGTATTTTCTTTTGCAAATGATAAAAATAAACGTGAAAATACCTTTATTTGTCACTTATTCCATTCTAATATAAGCATTAAAAACAGCTTTGAAATGACCTTGAAGACTTGAGCTTAGTCTTCTATTAATTGAGAGTCTATGAGTTTTGAAGAAAAATTCTGTCATAAACATTGTAGCTTCAGGCAGTACCATGATCAAGTCAGTAAATAAGTTGTTAGGGGGTAAAAATTTCCCCAAATTTGCAACCATTTTGCCTCTTCGGTAGCCTGGATCTTTCCAGTCTTCCTCACTGCTGTCCCCAACAACCTCTGCAAGGGGAGGCACCTGTTTCAGGTCTCCTAAGATCTCACCAGGAGTAGTGAATTTTACCAAGGTTACCTGTTCCCACTCCATAAAAACTTTAGCCAACTTGAAGACTTTTGCCATGGATCAAAAACACACAGCACAAGCTTTCTCAATCTCTCCCTCCTTCTGCCTCTCTCTCCCCTTTCCTCTCTCCCTCTCTTCCCTTCAGCTGTGGTGGCGCCGGGGGCGATAGTTGTAAGTTGAAGACGGGAATGAAAAGAGAACAATGGAAAAAACTTGAAGGGAAAGCGGATGGGGATCCTTGATTCAAAAATTAGAAGCCCTAGGAAATTGTTGACCTCCCCTCTTTTTCCCCCCAAACGATTCTGCTTATTCCACTATAGAAGATAATGTTTGCTTTTATTTTGTCTTTCTGAATTAGTTCCTATGTAGAAAATGTTTATATTTTTGAGTCAGTTGCAGGTACTAAACAGTACACCCACTCTCACTTCTGGGTCCTCACCAGGGAAAAGCCTATTCTGGGTGTCAGGATCCAAGATTTTGAAAAAGTTAATACAATGCATGTGCGGAGATTGTAGAAAGAGGAATTTTAAAAATGTATTTGGCAAACGTGAGAGTATAACTACTTGTTAAAGATTGGGCGACGTTCCACTGGATAAGCATCGCTGAATTTGAGAAGTTGATTTTAAGCCAGATCTTTTATATTTTGTGTCTTCATTAGGATAACAAATTGTGAGAACAAGAGAGGAGCGGTGGGAGGGGGGAAAGCCAGAGAAGGTTAATTTACCCATTCCAGCATCATCCTCTCCCCCAGCACCTTGAAAAGAAGAGAGTGCCACAAACTAGTTTTGCAGGAAAGCAATGAGCAAAGGAGCGCAGTTCTGGTCTTGAGTAGGGAACTGTGGGACCAGCTCTTGACTGACCACCTGGGTTTCCATGGCTTTGAGCTGAAGCCGAAGTTCGAGGGAAGCCAAGAGACTCCGCCAGCTCTGAGAGGTGAGCGGTAGCTCCTGGCACTTTCCAGGGGCAGAAACAATGCACCTGTCCCTTAGATAACCTTTTGCACCACTGAGTTTGCCGTGCTCATGATAAACATCAGGAATCTTCAGGCTGCTGAATAAATCAAGCGATTGCTTCTAACACATTTCCATTTCACTCTCAGTAAAGAAACTCAACAGGCATGGACACACAACAACTTTGCAGGAGAAGCACACACGTATTTTCATAGCTATCTGGCTTGGTGTGTTTGTGTTCATGTGTAGAGGCAGAGAGACAAGACGACCTAGAATTATTTTATCTGTTGTGAGCCTGAGTTGGGTAAGGGCAGGATGGAAAAAAAAATTAAAGTTGTGATCCTTTTTTTCTCAAAGAAAGTGACGTATATTTCATTTTTCAAAACCATTTATGCTCATTTTGTGTTGACCGGGAGGGGAAAAAAACCTCTTCCAAAGTTATTATTTTTCTTTTCATGGACTTATAGAAATTTCAAATCAGAAATGACATCAACAGCATCTTCCTTCCCATCTTTCGTAAATGAGGAAACTACTGCCCCTAGCTAGCCCCCAAATCATACAATCACAGAGTGTCAGTATCCACAACCCGACCTAACTACTTGCATCCACTCAGTCCATGTGTCCACAGACTTTTTTTTTCTCTAAGAAAATCCACAGAAAGGAGTTACAGCTAGGCAAATGTCCAAGGTTTTCTCCTGAACTACAAAAATAGATATTTATGCTTTTAAATGTCAGGGGCATTATACATGCATCAGAGATAATGCAAATTTCATTTAAGGAAGTCATTTTACATCTCTTCTCAAGAGAAAACAGCCACAACAGAATATCAGATTGGAAATTCTATATCACACTGATTGAAAAGTGAGGGTGAATTCTTCTAACTCATCAAGACATGCACAAAAAGCCAAATCACTTTGTGTAAATTGAGTGCTCAAAGTTCAAATGAGGACTTTAACCTCTTTTCTTTCCTTCATTCTATTTCTTTCTTTCTTTTTATGCTGGCATTTCTTTGAAAGAGATGTACAATCACATTTCCATCTTAGGGTTCTGTTATGGAGTTTGCATAACAAACGTTTGGCAGCCCGCTCTCTTACACTCCATTAACAAGCTGTAACATATAGCTGCAGGTTGCTATAATCTCATTAATATTTTGGAAACTTGAATATTGAGTATTTCTGAGCGCTCATTCCCCATATGCCAGACCACTCCTGCCATGCTGACTGGTTCCTTTCTCTCCATTATTAGCAATTAGCTTCTACCTTCCAAAGTCAGATCCAAGTATCCAAGATACTAGCAAAGGAATCAACTATGTGTGCAAGTTAAGCATGCTTAATATCACCCAAACAAACAAAGAGGCAGCATTTCTTAAAGTAATGAAGATAGATAAATCGGGTTAGTCTTCTGCGACACTGCTTGGTGCTTTCTAGAGTTTTATATACTTTAAACAGCTTGTTTTATATCCTATCTTTGCCTTCTATCCCACCACTTTTATTCGTGAAGGGTTTTGGCTCACCACCCCTGGGGAAACTTACTTGATTTCCCAGAAAGCCGAGGAAAGATTATTTTTGGCAACTGGCAAGTTTAAACATGTTCTCTATAGGACATTGTTAACTGGGGGTCCAGCGTAACAAGAAAAGGGGGGGTAGTTATGTTTCCTTAATCTTAACTAATGCAGGACCGATGCTTTCATTAGGCCTTTCAATTGATTTTAGAGATTGAAACCTGAACGAAGCAAGCAGTCTTATATCAAAAGATATCTGGGAATTATTTCTCTCCCCTGTTCATTTGAAAGTTCAAGGAAAAAAATGATCAACTTTGTCGTGGCAGTTTCAAGCCCCAGTCAGAACTGGAAACGAAACGTAGCAGACCTACTTGTCAATTGCAGTCTAGGCTTGTCCATTGCAATCTGGAAAACCCAGCCAGTACTGCTGGTGAGAGTTAAAGGTGACCTCTCGCGGTTAAATTATTTGCAATTGGTTTTGTGGGATGGGATGGGAGATTTGGGGGAGAGGGGGACGGGGACGGTGGGCAGGTAACAAAGGTGTAGGTTTCCTCGCTGTTTTTGACTCTGCCCTCACCAGGCACCCTCACCCCTGGGCTGAACAGACAGTCCCAGACGCCAACCTTTGAGGTAGCTTCCCTTCCGCTAGGCCTCTAACAAGAACAGGCGAACGGAGCCGAGAATGGGTTAAATCCTGGGACGCAGGGGAGAGGCAGGGGAGGAGAGTCGTCGGGGGAAGATAAAGAAAAGGACAGGAACCAAGAAGCGTGGGGGTGGTTTGCGGTAATGTGAGTGTTTCTTAATTAGAGAACGGTTGACAATAGAGGGCTGGCAGAGGCTCCTGGCCGCGGTGCGGAGCGTCTGGAGCGAGCACGCGCTGTCAGCTGGTGAGCGCACTCTCCTTTCAGGCAGCTCCCCGGGGAGCTGCGCGGCCACATTTAACACCATCATCACCCCTCCCCGGCCTCCTCAACCTCGGCCTTCTCCTGGTCGACAGCCTTCTTCGGCCCCCCACCGGCAGAACTCACAGAAGCGAGCGACTCTCGCCGCCTTCCGTGGCTGGCCGGGGCCCCTCTCCTCCCCCAGCTTCGCAGCGGGAGCCGCCACTGCCCACTGCACCTCCCAGCAACCAGCCCGGCAAGAAAAGAAGCTGCGCAAAGGGAAAGCCAGGCACTGCCAAGGGGAGGGGAAGCTGGAGGAGGTGGCGGCGGGAGGGCTGCGGGGTAGTCCAGAAAAAGTTGGGCTGGGGGCTGAGGCACCTGAGGCAGTGAACCAGGACCGAGGAGCAGGCGTCCTCCGCGCCAGGGGCCCTGCAAACGCGCTCGCGGCCAACCCGCGCGACCGCCCCGCCCAGGGCCTGCGGCCGAAGATCCGTTGCCCCTTTCTAGCCGAAGATACAGTTCTGCAGCCTCCCCCCCGTTCTAAAATATTTGATAGTCTATACATAGTTAGATGTTATTACAGTTCTTAGAATTCGAACGTTAATTGAAACGAGTGCACGGGTATTGTCTCACATTTCAGGGCTGGGACGTACGTATAGGACTTCTCTTTCACGTAGCTCCTTAAGAAAAGCAGCATTCCGCATTTTTGTACAAAGATTTGGGGCCTGTCGACATCCCAGGGTTTCACTTCCTATTTCAGGCCTGCTTTCTCCGGTCCAAAACAAACAAGCACACAAAATCGCGTTTCGCTGCTTCATCTGAAGAGAGGTCAGGCCCATGCTCCAAGTTCTCACTTTCTCCCAGGGAAACCAGAAGTGCTTCCATAGGGATGAAAAACAAGAAGCTCTCCACTATAAATAATGTTTTAAATTCTGATTAAAGAATTAAGAGATCTGATCAAAGAAATGGTGTTCTGATGACCAGCGCATTTACTAGGCCCAGCTATGGTCAGGATGGGGAAGGAAGGTGGGAACTGGGACCTGAGGTGGCTCTCCTGGGACTTCTCAAACAAGTAGATGTCATTGCTCTTGGGCCACTGGCCACGAATTTGTCTCTTCTGGAGACCATACCTCACAATTCTTCCTACTTTCCTGCCCTTACAAACTCTTGGCACTAGGGTGCTGGTGAGGGGAGGGCTGGGATTGGGAGGGATCCTCAGCCTGAGACAGGGATGAGGTAGCATTTGAGGAAGGATTAGGCATCATTTGTGCACTTTATATCTTAAAGGCCACAAGACTAGGGGAAATCTGAAAACAACGGGCCACCAGTTGACCAGGAAGCCAGAAGATCAGTTCTTTTCATTTTCAATAACATGTATCTGCTTCTGGAAACAACCTAGTGGCAATGTACAGGATTTTTTTCTTTAAATTTTCTTATAACCCGAGAAATGTTGATTCATTGGGTCAAAGGAAAATGCCAGGAATCTGCACACAGCATTCTTAGATGAATCTAATGCAAATGGAGCCAAAGACTATACTATGAAAGCATTGACCTAAAGCAATCCCTGTTAGACACCTTGGGATTGCCTATGATAATGGATACTGGCTAATACAGGTTTCCCCTGCTATCTGAAAGCAGAGCATTGCTATGAAAGCTTTCATAAGCCAATAGGACATAAAGCAAAGAAACAATTATCATTAATTTACATGCAAAAGTTTTCGAGCATTCCCAGACCCCCAAAATAACCTTTTTAACCTTTTCTGATCCTTTAGGACATATCTTGCTAATGGATACATGAAATGAATTGAGGTAAAGCGCAGGTGCTCACAGATGCAGTTCAGAACTATGGCAGCTAGATGCTGAGTGTAGTTCCTGGGGAAGGATCTAGGCAATGTTGCTGTCGCTGCTGGGCTCCTTTGTGGGGGGGGGGGGGTATGCTGCCTCTACAATAGCTAGTAAACTCAAAAATCCTCTTCAGATTCCCTTGGTCAGCAGATACAGGTACTAACGTAGGCCTTTCATAAAAGAAGTGTCCTAATGTGGCCTCTCGAAAGCTGGAGATATCTGTAGTCCCCTTTTCCCTTCTCTTATAATATTCGGTCATTTTTCCAAGAAGAGAGGAGCAGACAACTTAGCTCCTTCTTCAATCCCATGAGCTTGACTTGGTTGCTTTCAGGATATGGGTGCCTGGACAACATGCTTCAGGCTTGAGGTGTCTCAACTCTAGGGTGATATAAGCTCCCTTTGGAGCTATAAGGGCAGCTTTCGGGTACCAAGGCCTTCACCCCCTCAGTCAGTGAGAGAAGCCAAATCATAACCAATGGATACTTGAGAAAAGTAGCGAACAGGAATCTTCTCATGCTACAGAAATTCTAAGAGAACACAGGACAGAATCAGGCTGTCAGGATGCCTCTGGTTTAAGGTAGGTAGGCTAAGTCACATCACTGTACTAACTCCAGCATGAAGCATTTAGAGGGCCATGGACTTCAGTAGAAAGGTCAGCCACCTATAACCTGACTGAAGGAATAGTTTCTCCCTTGTGTTGATGATGATAGTCAGGAAATACAGAGAAAGCCAATGTTATGATTTAGAGGGCAATCTTCTCATGGAGCAGCACGACTTCCTTTGGTGACTAATTTTTTTTATTCTTTCCAAACTCTTGCACCACCATCTCTCATTCATATCCCCCATCTCTCCCTTCTATTCATCAGTGAATGAGCAATTAGTAGGTAGTGATGGCCTAGTGGCACTGGGGTTAACCTTAAGAGATACACAGAAATAAAATAGAGCCCCTGCCCTTACACAATTTGGTGGAATCTCAGTAAAACATATGAAAGAAGCTTTGTCTCCCAAGTGAGAGTAGCATTCTTGCTACAAATGAATGCACCAGCCTTGAGGTCCTATGTTTGCCATTAAATGATTCCATCCCTGGTTCCAAGGATAGCCTGTTCATAGGCTTCATTGTTTCTCTCAAAAACTGTAGGGATTCCAAGTGGTTTGAAATCTTCAGTGCTTATCTTCAAGTCAACCTCAGTCCGATCTCTTTTTTTTGAACTCAGAGGATACCTTCAGTTTGTTTCTTGGGAAGTGTTGAGAGTGTGCTTATAATTTCTTACTAAAGAAACTGAGGCTCTGAGAGAGGTTAAATGGCCTGCCAAAGGTAATGCAGCTTCGGTACCACAGAAACAATGGCCACAGAAACCCAGGTTGGCTCTGAGTCTGAGGTCACCGTTCTTCCCACTACACTTCACCTGCCTCAGGTGCGTATTCTCACCAATCACCTTACACCCGCTCCTCTTATTCTTGGTCAGACTTGTGGGCAATAGAAATTCCTGAACTCTTTCATGTTACATTTGCCCCAGAGAGAGGGATAATTCTCTGAAGATGACTCTGGATCAGGCTCCATTTCCATCTGATAGATTTAAGAAAAAACTAGAGAGAATAATTTTCATTTAAAATGCCAGCTTTGCTCCTGTGATTGAAATAATACTGGACATGAGTGCCTCTTACTCTATATAGAAATTCATTTCTGCTCTCATTTAAAAAAAAAATCCACGTATATACTAAATAGCACATGTAGGTTAGGGAATGAGGCTAAATTTTAGAAAGTTATATGAAACTGTGTAATGGCCTGAAAGCAGGTCACTTCCCAGAATTGTTACTCTATGTATGCTTGTAAGGATGTTAAGGAAACTGGGCTACAATTTTTATCGTTTCTCTCTGAGGGAGAAGTAAATTAACCTGCTACATTTGTAGCTGTGGATTCATTTTCAGTGATAACATACATTTCTTTTTTTTTATTCCCTTGGTCATCTGAGCTATTGGCTTTTTTCCCCCCTTAGTCTTCATCCAAGTAAACATTTACCACAACTGAGTAGTTCAATGTCTGACAAATACCTGTTTTGAAGAGTTCTGTACTTTGCCTATCTTGAGTCAGTACTCCATTTTACAACACTTCCATTCATTGATTTAAGGCAATCTCTTCTGCATTACTTGTAACTTAGGTGGTTTCAACCCCCCAAAGAGTAAAGCGGAGAGTAGGGGCTATTTGAAAAGCAGAGTATATTTCTAAACAAACTAGGATAGTTTGCATGCAGTTATATAGGCCCCATTTTATTTATCGGGTTTGGTTGACATACAACGTTACATTAGTTTCAGGTGTACGATATAGTGATTCAACAACTCTTAAAGTTCTGCTGTGCTCACCACAAGTGTGGCTACCATCTGTCACCATGCAAGACTTTTACAATACTTTTTACTGTATTCCCTGTGCTGTACCTTTTATTCCCCGTGATTTATTCATTCCATAGCTGGAAGCCCATTTTGCCCATCACTCCACCCCCCTCACCTCTGGAAACCATCAGTTTGTTCTCTGTATGTATAGGTCTGATTCGCTTATTGTTTGTTTATTTGTTTGTTTTGTGTTTTAGATTCCACATATAACTGAAATCAAAGGGTATTTGTCTTTCTCTGTCTGATGCTTTCCACTTAGCATAATACCCTCCAGGCCCATTCAAGTAGGCCACGTTTTGGGACCAAGGGATAAACATCATACTTGCGGTGATGCCTAGATATATCACCACAGGCAATGTATTCCCCATCGCTCCTTCTTCCCACCTGCATCCCAGGCAGCTCCTAAAGATTTAGTTACGAGCTCTTTTTGCCAAACCTAAACGCAGACTCTTTCCTAACATGTCCTGCATTGTAGTACTACATGACCCACCTGGCCAATCTCCCCCCCGCCTGCCACCACACACAGACACTGACCATCTATATGGCTCCTGTTTCTAGAAAGAGAGTGCAAAGCTTTACTCTGAAAATGACCCTAAAATTTATTGTAGGCTAGGAGACTACTTTCCAATATTTTGTTAAGTGACTTCTTCTTGTCCCTCTACCATGTTCCATTTTGCTCTCAACAAAGAGAGGTGTGATTTACCCAAACCAAGGACACTGGCTTTGTTTCAGTGTTTTCTCCTATGTCTGGGGACTGGAGGGGCTTGGGGGCCCGGAGGCAAGGTCAGTCAGCCGAAGAGGGGGCCCAGTGCTTCTGTGGAGCTATAGCATGGGAGGAGTAATGCAGTAGGGTCTCTTTGGGAGTCTCTGGAGCGCTTTTCCAGATGCTGGGCATTTTCTGTGTAGGTCTCCCTTGGTGGACCGCTCCCTGTCCTCACACTCCTGGGAAATAAAGAACAAAATGATTCATCTTGTTAACTACAGTTTGTCCTCAAAACTGTGCGTTCACTTCTGAGTTGGGCTTCTTCTGGAGCTTCACCTCCCCCATCCTCCAAGGCCTAGTGAAGAGTCACCTTTTTATTTTCTCATGGGACTTCATTCAAAGGTCTACATACTCTGCTGGAATTGCTGAACCCCTGTCTGATTTGACTTTGTCACCCATGGAAGAGACAAGTGAGAATCAAGGTCCACCAGACTTCTGTGTGCTCTGCCTGACCACAGAATTCCTTGTTTTACCTTCCCCCCAAGTTAGATAGACTCTCTGCAGCCAACACCAGAACCTTTCCCTCTGTCTTGAAAATTCCTGCAAGGCCTTTCCAGCAGGTTCTTCCCTTATTTCAGCTGTTTTCCTAAGCCCTGAACTCAGGGAGAGGTAAGGGCCCCCTCTTCTGTGCTCCAATGATCCCAACAAGTGACTGTGTAACTATGTTTGGAAGCACTTTTCTGTGAACCGCTAGAGTCAGGGCAAGGTCTTATTCACTTTTGTATCAAGCTCAGAGACCCTGAACATGACCTTCCAGGATTTATCTGGAACAATAAATGCTCTTAGGCCAGTGTTAAGAAGCTGCTTTCAGCTGCGCTGACCCCAGAGCCGAGCACACATCGTCGGCTCAGGTCACAACACGCCATCCCTGGAAGGCAGAGGGGCGACTGCAGCCTCTTTCCCTCTTTTCACCCTACGTGCGTTTTCTGGAGCATTATTCCTTTCTGCGCACCATCTTTCCTTCCTTTTCAAGAGCTTTCACCTGCTTCTTATTCTCTTCCTTCAGTTTCCACGTCCCTATCATTAGCTGGAGGTTTTATTTCGTGTCTTTCCTCTTTTACCAACATTGCTCTAACCTCCTGTCTCCATTCCTCTTCTCTTCCCTATTCGCCTCTCGCCTTCCCCGGTCAGAGCAAGACCTGAACCGGCCACTTCACTGCGTGGCGAGCAAGGGAGCACCACTTCCTCCCAGCGGGCCCGGGCAGGGGTGGTGCGAGTCAATGTCTCAGAAAGATCAAACAAACAGCAGCTCCTCCTGTAGGAACAACGCGGACAGGGCCCCTTAGGCTGGGAGGTGCAGGTGGGCTGCAGAGAGCTGCGCAAACCGGATCTCCTGTCAGAGTGAACTGAAGGGGTTTTTTCTCCCTTATTCTTTTTCCCCCTCCCCTCTCTCTCCTGACAAAACTACCCAGCAGCGTTTCGGTGGCTGCGCTGTCTGTCCACTTTTGCCTCCTAATCTGGGTTAATCAACTCGGGATCACTGATGCAGCTCAGCATCAGCCCATCTGTTTGATCAAGGGTCGAGATCTCTATTTCTTTTTCTGTCAGAATTCTTCCCCAGGCAGGCATCTTGCTATAGTAACCTTCATGTAATACTTCCATTATCATTAGCATCAGAGCTCATCAGCACGTCTTTGCTCAGAAGGATCCCTCCTATAGCTTGCAGGACTGGCTGGGCTTGGAGGAACACCTTGTTCAAATTCACCTTGACTGCAACCCAAGGGGTTTCTGCTTTCAACACCAAATAGCCATTGAGTACTAAACTTCAGGATACTTTCTCTCTAAAACCAATCCTTAGTTCTTTCTGTGTCTTTTCATCATGTGCCCTTTTCAGTTTATTTTCATTTAGGCAATAAATGAAATTCTCCCAAAGAGGCTGTCTTCAAGGGAAATAATTTTGGCCCATCAAGTTTGTAACTTGGTTTGCGGGACATTTACAAGGAACAATAGAGGAAATGAAATGAACCATTCAGAACTGTGCCCTGAAGTTTAAAGGTAATTGATCCTTTCTCTGGGTCCTCCTGAATTTTTCAACAGTCAACTAGTTTCATCTCTAACCGATGGTTAGATGTTTCCCAGACAGCAGAAGCTTCCAATTATTTCAACCTTGGCCCTGTAAGTTAAAAACCGTGAATGAATAGGACACCTGGTTAAAATCAGAAAGAGGGAGAAAGGAGAAGGAGGGCAGGAGAGATTGCTACTGCCAACTTGCAGAAGGGATTTGCACCTGCAGGACTTGTGGTTGCCTAATGTCTGCTGGAGTCTGGAGGTGTTCACTGGGACAGCTGGCAAATAGAGGGTTAATCATTACAGAAAATGATGCATCCTATCTTTTCAGCTTGGTTTATACAGAAGGGCAGTAAAGATTTATGCTTCAGGAGAAGGATAGAAATGTTATTTTCAGAGTGCACTTGACTCCTTTAATTTCTAAGGAAATGGAGATATAGATGACCTATGTTATAAAACATCCTTAGCTCTTCCTAAAAGAACTCTGATTCTGGTGCTTTAAACCCCTTGATCTTCTTAAGCTTTCTTAAGCTATATGTAAACTTTTTAGGCTCCTGAATAGTTCTGACACCTAAGGCTTGTAAGAAAAGGGAACTTCAGTAACATTTTTAAAGGGGAAATTTCTCCTGATACTAAGTTAAATTAGGTAAGACTGTTTGGCTAAGTTAGTGTACTTTCTTGCAGCATTTAAAAAAAGAGGGTTTTATTCTCCAATAGTTCCAATTACTGCTAATCACATTTTAATTTAGAAAATTTTAGTGAGCTGGCCTTTTTTTCTCATACAGAGAATGCTTACTTCTTTCTTATATTTGTGAAAAATTAATTCATGGATATAAATAAGATAGGTATATCTTATTACTGTATATCTCTCTGCCATTGTGTTTTCCAATTCCAGTAAAGCAAGGTTGAAAGAGCTTTCTGTCACCAGCTAGTTATTAACAAAAACAGTATTCATTGCCATTCTGGTTTTAGGCAGCATCTGAAGCTCCCTGCAGTTCGATCCTGTGATTATTAACTCATTTCCCACCAGTATCTTATACAGGCCCATTATCTACTGTCAATATTTTTATAGCCTATGAGGAGAAGTCCTGCTTACTTCCTTTTAGAAGGGAGGTAACAGGAGGTTTTTTTCTTCTTTTTTTTAAAGTAGATAAATATGTACTCAACAAATATGTTTGACTGAGGAGGTAAAAAGGGGGGGAAAGGGGAGCTTAGCATCTGCTGTCTTGCAGGCTCATTGTGTGGTTAATTGCTTCAGAATAGTTTTACAGGGTGTAGGCTTTCAGAAACAAGGATTACTGAAAAGTTCAAGTCCGAAAACTTTTTCATTTCTGTTCATACACCAAATCCTAGATAGTAGGTAAGGTTTTTGTTGTTGATGATGTTTTTTAAACAGTTTATTTCAGTGTAAACCATTTTGCTTTCCTTACATCAAGAAATATGTTAAGGTATAGTTTCCTGAAGGAGATGAACTGGCACATAGTTTCCGCATTCAAGAGAATGAGTTTCACAACATAACACTTTCATTAGAATATATTAAGAATACAACGTTAGTGTTATCAAGGCTCTACTTCGTATGAATAAACACTTTTTTAAATGTTTATGCACACATAGCCTTTAGTTCAAAGTATATACTTTAAAAAGTTTTGTTTATCACCTTCCTGTATTCTCTATCTCATGGCTACTTTGATCAATTAAAAGACCAAGGCAAATTATCACTGATGTGGACGAACACGAAATATTGTGGTGAATCATGATACTTTTAAATATAAATTATGATACATAATATTCCAATTTGAAAATGCATCTGACAATTAGATGTAGAAAATTCTGTTTAGAGTTATATTTTAAAAGAGGAGTAGATGTGAAGTCAATAAGTCTAAGTTTCATTTCTAGTTTTTTCACTTATTCTGTATACCTAGGGCAAAGTATTTACCTGTCTGAGCCTCAGTATCCTTATCTATAAAAGAAGAAAGAAAATTAAACATGAGTTTCCTACCTCAGAGGTTGTTGTGAGAATCATATAAGATCATATATATGATTTTACATATACATATTTATTTCTATACATATATATATGTAATTCTTAACACATAAGAATCGTATAAGCTAAATACATGTCAGTCAGATTAGGCCAGGTTATGCTGTGGTAACAAACAAAGCCAAAATCTCAGTGATCTAAACAACAAAAGTTTGTTTCTGATTCATGGTATAAAACCGTTAACAGGTCAGCTGGGGCTTAGCCTGAGATCGCTTAGGCACCCAGAATGACACAGTAGCCATCATCTCAAACATTGCTAGAAACCAGATGCAGAGGAAAAGTAGGGTCTGGAGGCAATTATATCATGTTCTTTGAACTGACACATATTACTTCTACCCATATTTCATTGGCCAGAGCTATTCACAAGGCCCCATCCAACCACAAAAAGATCAGAAAGTACAAACCCACTGTGCAAGAGAACTGGTACTATTTGGAGTACAGCATTAACTACCACCGTAGTTTATGGGGGGAAATTACAAATGGCAAAGTGCTCTACAGGTAAAAAGTATTCTTTATAAGAATAGACTGTGGGTTTCTGGGAATTAAGGCTAACACGAATTAAGCTAAAAACAGCAAACTCTTTAAAGTGAACTTCCTTGGAGTTCAATAAATTAAATGATATGGATATATTTCCTTGGAGCTATAGAAGGTGTTGATCCAAAGCTTCCTAAGATGACACTTGACATTTCACTTTACTATAAGCCATATCAATTTTCCTAACCTATAGGTCCTTAGATGTTCGTTGAGATACCTGACTTAAAAAATAAAAGAAAACATGTCTCTTCTACCATAGGCCCCAGATGGTGGTAGTGGCCAGGGGGCACCTAAAACTCTGAGGGAAGGGAATCCCTCTCTATACTGGGAGACCCAAGAGTGTGGAGTCAACCCCCACTGGTTTTTCATTTTCTTTGTCCTCCCATTGTTTGGCAGTATATGCAGACACAATCAGGACATGAACATGGAAGACAAAGGAAACTAAAGCCCTAGTTTTCTGTACAAAGAATCAGGAAGGAAGGCCCATGGGAGCCGTAAGTTGTTGGGGAAATCATGGTGAAGAGAAAAATCAGGAAATCAAACCCACAAAGTTGTGCATGTACTCCTGGGCTGGCCTAAGAGCGGTGCATGTGTAAATTTAACTCTAAATAGCATACCACAGACTTTGACAACTGAATTACAAGGTAGACCATTGCCTAGGTCCTGGACTGGCCACTGGGTGGCATTCCCATGGTATTGATCTTAGTAGTACTATAAAGGCTTGGAAAACTAAATGACATTTGGACCACTGAACACATGGAACAAATCAGAACTTGACGCCTCCACCTAAGCTGGTTGATTGCCTGTTGAAACAAACAAAATAATCAACGTTCTTCTTAAGATTTAAGCAAAACCCAGAGTTAACCTACTGTTCAACTCAGTATACAATTAAAAATTACTTGCCATAAAAGAATCAGAAAAATGTCAACTCACAAAGGAAAAGACAGTCAACAGATACTCTGATGATACAGATGTTGGAATTAACTAATGAATACTGCAAAGAAGTTATTATAACCACGTTTCATGAAGAAAGAGAGAACACTCTTGAATGAGAAATCTCAGCAAAATAATGCAAGACATAAAGAAGATCAAAATACAATTATGGATTTCAGGTACTGGATAACCTAAAAAATATTCACTAGACAGGCTAACAGCAAAATCTAGATGACAGAATAAAGTCAATAAACTTTTTAAAAAAAATAGATAGATAAAAAGTATCCTAAACAAGAGACTAAAAAAAAAAATTTGTAAAAAAATGAACAAAGCCTTGGGGCCCATACAACAATACTGAAAGGTCTAAGTTTTGGGTCATCAGAGTCCCAAAAGGAAATGAGAAAGAGCATGGAGCACAAAAATTTGAAGAAATGGTGGATGAGAACTTCTTAGATTTGACAAAAGACAAATGTACGGATTGTAGAAGCTCAAGAAACTCCAAACATGATAATTTTAAAGAACTCAATACCCAGATGCATCATAATCAAAATGATGAACAAAGAAAAAGGCCTGGAAGCAACCAAGAAAAACAATATACCACCCCTAGGGGAAGAATGATTTGCATGACTGGGTTTGTCATCAGAAACCATGGAAGTCAGAAAGAAATAGAATCCTCAACGTGCAGAAGGAAAAGAACTATCAATTCAGAATTCTGTATCTAGCAAAAATACTTTTTTAGGAATAAAAGAAAAATAAATACATTTAAGATGAAGAAAAAATAATAGAATTTATCATCACAGACTTGCTCTAAAAAATGCCAAAGGAAGTTTCTCAGAAGGTAAATGATACAAGAGGGAAATCTGAAACTTTAAGAATGAAGAATAACAGAAATGGTAGAAGCTGGATAAATATAATAGATTACTCTTCTTCTCTAAGTTCTTTCAAATGTTTCTGCCTGTCAAAAGCAAAAATTATTGTTTTCAAAAAAACAATGTCTTGATTGGTTTTCAATGTATGTAGAAGTAATACAATTGACAACTACAGCCATGAATGAGAGAAGCAAAGGAAGCTTTAGGAGTTTTTGACATTCTTCTTGAATTGGTAAAATATTAATTCTAAGCATACAGTAATATAATTCTAAGTATGTTATAATTTTTACAGCAACCATTAAAAAAAGCCATATAAAGAAACAGTTAAAACTAAATAGATAAATTGGAGTAATAAAAAATATTCAAATAATCCAAAGAAAACAGTAAGGGGGAAATAGACAAAGAAAATACAGAGGGAATAAAAAGAAAACAGATAATAAAATGATGGACCAAATACCAAACATATCAGTGATGTTATTAAGTATAAAGAGTTAAAAAAAAAACAACTAAAGAAGGTAGTCAGAATGATTTCTTAAAAGATTCAACTATATACTGTCTATAAGAACCTATCTTAAATATTATGATATTAAGAGGTTAAATATACGAGAATGGAAGAAGATACACCCTCCGAACACTAATCAAAAGAAAGCTTGAGTGGCTGTATTAATATGAGACACAGTTGACTATAAAGCAAGGAAAATTACTAGGAAAATTGCTAGGGATTAAAAGTGACATTAGACGATCATAATAAAAGTAAATTTAAAGGAAGATGTTTTAAAAATCCTGAACTTCAAAACATATAAAGTCAAAACTGATGAAACTAAAGGAAAAATACTTAAATCTGCAATTACACTTAGAAACTCCAACATTCCATTCTCAATAATTGAAGAACAAATAAACAATAAAATAGTAAGAATAGTATTATTGAACAGCACTATTAACCAATTGGATCTAATTAACTTTTATGGAATGTCCAACCCAACAAAAGTAGATTAGATATTTTTCTCAAATACACAGGGATACTCATCAAAATAGGTCATATCCAGCATTACTCTGATACCAAAACTAAAGACAGCACTAGAAAATAAGACTACAGACTAATATCCTTCATGAGTATAGGCAGAAAAATAATCAACAATGTGTTAACGTAGCAACCCATAAATATTTACAAAGAATAATACACTATAACCAAGGGAATTTTGTCCTGGGAATTCAAGCCTCATTCAATATTTTAAAATCGAGAAATGTAATCCACCATATTAACAGACAATAGAAGAAAACCCATATGATCTTATCAATTGAAGCAGAAAAAGCATTTGACAAAATTCAACATCTCTTTATAATAAAAAATACACAGTAAACTAGGAATAGAGGAGAAACTTCCTTAACCTGATAAAGGCACCTACAAAATACCTATAGCTAACATCATGCTTCATGGTGAAATGATTAATGCTTTCTCCATGAGATAGAGAGTAAGGCACAACTGTTCATTCTCACCACTCAATTCAACATTGTTTTGGTTTTTTTTTTTTAAGATTTTATTTATTTATTCGACAGAGAGATAGAAACAGCCAACGAGAGAGGTAACACAAGCAGGGAGAGTGGGAGAGGAAGAAGCAGGCTCATAGCCGAAGAGCCTGATGTGGGGCTCGATCCCATAATGCCGGGATCACGCCCTGAGCCGAAGGCAGACGCTTAACCACTGTGCCACCCAGGCGCCCCCTCAATTCAACATTGTACCAGAAATCCTAGCCAATACAATAAGCCAAGACAACAAATTAGAAAAAAAGAATTCATCTGTCTCAATTACAGTTGACATTCTTATATATGTAAAAAACTTTATGGAATAACAAAAAAGTTCTTATAAGTATTATGTGAGTTTAGCAAGGTTGTAGTTTACAAGTTCAACACACAAAAAGCAATCATATTTGTTTATACTAGCAATGAACAATTGGAAACTCAAATTTTTTAAAAATAACATTCATAATAATTCCAAAAAATGAAATATTTAGGAATAAGCCTAACAGCTTCAAAACACTGATTAAAGAAATCAAAGAAAACCTAAATAAATTAAGAGGCATACCCTGTTCATGGATTGGAAGGCTCAATGCAATTAATATGTCACTTTTCCTCAAATTGATGTCGATTTAACATAGTACCAGTCAAAATCCAAGCAGAAAATTGTGTAGATATAGAGAAACTGATTCTAGATCTATATAAAGTCAAAGGAATTTGGATAGCCAAAACAATTTTTAAAAGGAAGAACAAAATTGCAAGACTTACACTACCCAATTTTAAGAGTTGCTATGTTACATTAATCAAGAAATTAATACATAAATTAGTACATAAATCAATCAATAAATGGTTTTGGCAAAAGGATAGCCCACAGATCAATGAAGCAGAATACAGCACCCAGAAATAGGCCCACACATTTAAAGTTTATTGATTTGGACAAAAACACAAAGTTAATCCAATTGAGAAAAGATAGTCTCTTTAACAAATCATCTCAGAACAATTGGACATTCACATGTTAAAAACAAAAGAAGATCCTTGACCTAACTATGGATCTTATGTCAAAACTAACTCAAAGTGCTTTGGAGATCTCAATGTAACACATAAAACTATCAAATTTTTAGAAGAAAACATATTAGAAAATCATCATGACCTGGAGTTAGGCAAAGTATTCATAGAATCAACACCAAAAGCATGACCCATAAAAGAAGACAAATTGAAAAATTGGGAGTAATCAAAATTAGAAGTTTTGCCCTGCAAAAGATATTGTTAAGAGAATGAAAAGACAAAGTAAAACCTGGAAGAGACTGTGATTGAATTATTCTGTGTCCTGATTGTGGAAATGGTTACATGAATTCATACATATGTTAAAATTCACAGAAATACACAGCAAAAAAAGGACAGTCTTACTGTTTGTTCATTTAAAAATAAAATTAAAGAAGAAGTATTTTAAAAAATAGTCGCTGTGATTCTAGAAAAATAAAATTGCTACTAGAGAAAGTAAATGGAGAGAGATGGAAGTCAACTCATTTTGGTGGTTCAAAATGTTTATACTATGGGGACGCCTGGGTTGCCCATTCGGTTAAGCCTCTGCCTTCAGCTCAGATCATGATCCCAGAGTCCTGGTATCAAGTCCTTCATTGGGATCCTCACTCAGCAGGGAGTCTGCTTCTCCCTCTGCCTGCTGCTCCCCCTGCTTGTGCTTGCACTCTCTGCCTCTCTCTATGACAAATAAATAAATAAAATCTTTGAAAAATGTTTGTTCTATGGATACAGAAGAGAAGTTGTAAGTCACATGCAATGACTTAATTGTTATATCTAGGACCCCATGAAAGAGAACAAAGAATGGAATCAAAATGTAGAACATTATGCTTATTAATCTTGAGGTTGACATTGGTTGGAAGATTCTAGGTTTTAATAATAAACTGACAAAACATACACCATTGTGATTTAATACACAAGCTCTAAGAAAATAGATTTGCCAAGAACGCCATGATTTAAAAGGATGTAGAGAACAAAGGGGAGGTTCAGAAGAAAGGCATCTGGATGGTAGTTAGAAAATGAGAAAGGTGGAAAGGCACTTTCTATATTATATTCCTTCATATCAAAGGTTTTGAGGGGTGTGTGTTTGTGTGTGTGTGTGTGTGTGTGTGTGTACTTGCTTTTTCTTCCTTACCAGATGTAAGTTTCTTGAGTACTAAGAGCCTTAGGGGGCAATCTTAGTAAGAGCATGAGGTAGACGTGGAACGCTCCTCACCGGGCATGTGTGTACAAGGTACTTTAAAATATTAGACACAGTGCTTTTCCTTAGATTGTGGCTTATTTGGGGTAGGTGATGGTAAATAATAGAGATTGTGGTGAATCTAACCACACCCTAACCAGCCACTGACACTGTCAATGATAAGAAATATACTGTGCGCTTGTACCCCCTGAAACACTGAGCATACTAGCCAGTACTTAGAGCTTAATAAACATGTTTTAATTGAAATTGAGTGGATCCTTCCTCCAATTCTAAGTTGTCTCCTAAATTCTCAGGAAAGGTCAGGTCATATGAGATAGGGTGGAAAAAATGTTAAGAAAAGTGGTCAAAGAATAATTCTATCCCTTGTACTAAATTCTTCGAGTAACTCTGGTTCTCAATTTAACAAAAATATTGTTTAAGGTGAATACAGACAATTGAATTTTCCATGTCCTTGAAAACAATTCCAACTGCAAAGTTGCACAATACTTAAGAATTTAAAATATTCTGGGTTGAGGGGTACCTGGGTGGCTCAGTTGGTTAGGTGTCCAACTCTTGATCTCTCTCAGCTCAGGACTTGATCTCAGGGTCATGACTTTAAGTCCCGTGTTGGGCTCCACACTTGGTGGGGAGCCTTCTTAAAATAAATAAATAAATAAATAAATAAACAAATAAATAAATAAATAAATAAAATATTCTAGGCTGGTATTTACTGCTCAAACTCCTTATAGAGAAAAGCTTATTATATTAAAACATTTTATTTTGAAGGTGAATGTAATACACTAGAAGTCACACAAATGTTAATCATTTAAAATCCCAACGAGCTAAAAATTTTGAAATATGAACACAATTTTTAGTCAAGGTATCTAATGAGGTATTTAAGCGAAGAAAAAAATGACCTTCGGATCTGTCCTCACTTTGCCTGGATGATTAATTTTCTTTCTTTTCTTTCTTTCTTTTTTTTTTTTTTTTTTTTTTTTTTTTTTGCTTTACACACCCCTGCCATAAACTTTTTTATTTACATTTTATTGTAACTGACTTCATGTCATTTGCTCTTGCTTAATAATAATCGGTTAACAGCAAGGGCAGGTGTTCTCAAGGATGTGGCGCTTCCATAGAAAGATTCTAAACAGTTTTTTTTAAAAAAAAATCATCATAAAAAGCATAAAGATAAAACTCTCATTCTAGTATCTGGCAGAGAAAAAAAGATATGACATGCAAAGAAAGAGGGATGGAGAACCTGAAAGTTTAAAATTAGTAGTAACCCACCCGTTCTAAATTTATTTGTTGCCCTTTGTTTTAATAGTTGTGTTTGATCAGTCACACCTAGTGATGGCTCCTGCTAGCACCCTAAGTTTTACATGGCTTTTGTTCTACCTTTTTGTGTTATGTTTAGATGTAAGAATTATAATTAAACTTTTAGTTGAATTTCTTAGGGTTTGAGTCTGAGTGCTGATTTTCGGATACCATGACAATAAGCCACTTTCCTACCCTCCTCACCAATGAGCAAAATTCTTTCTGTTCCCCTACTCAGTTTAGAAACACATTCTCTCTCCTTTCATTATGCCACCTCACATACTTGAGTACCAAGTTCACTCCAAACTGTATTCCACTTCCATTCTTTCTAGAATGTCCTAGTCCAGTCTCCTGGTCACATCAGCTTCTTCATCAGTCTGATGATCTCCTCAAAAGCTTCCCCCAATCTTCTCTTGGTCCTTTCTCTCACAAAGTCACCAGCATTAAGAATAGTATTTAGATTAAACAAAGAAGATCCTGAGGCATGGTTAAAAATTAATGTATGATCTGTGAAAACCCATCTAGCCATTAGAATACTGACTCAGATTAACTTAATAGTTATTTAGTGTCCTGAAGGGATGACATTCCAGAGTTAAAAGGAAAGGCTTAAATTAATCTGGTTCTTGGAGCAACAGTAAGGGTCAGGATATAAAGGAGAAACAACAGGGGGAGAGAGAGAAGTGAAGACAGTTTGAGAGAACCACTGTGGAAGTGACAGAAACAATTATCAAAAGAAAGGCAGATTCTGTTGGACACAAGATAGAGGCCTCTTTCCGAGTGTTTTGATTTGAGAAGGCCTCTCTATCTGGCATCCCAACCCTAATAGTCTCAGGGCCATTCAATTTGTTATTTGTTTTTAAATGAACTACTTTGGTGTAAGGCATTTCCCTATTTAAATTCAAATACCCTGAGAAGGTTTCTCTAAAGCCAAAACATTATACTGACCCTTAATTTCACTTGTTTGGAATGAACTAATTAAAAGAAGTTCCACTTATAATAGCCAAATCCGTTAAGATGTTTTTGTATGCAAGGACCTGAAAGTCTCCTTCAAAATGAGTAATAACTACAGGGAACTTAGTGGCTCACATAACGGATAAGGTTTGGCATCATCTGTGAGGGTGTGGGCATGGTTTCATCCAAATTTTCACATTATCAGGACGCCTCATCTATCCTCTGCAATTTTCTCAGCTCTGTCCACCATCATGGGTTGACTTTGCTCTCAGCTTGGCTTCACTAATGCAAACAATATAGCTTTTGGTAGTTGACCATGTACGTGCCTCTTCATTCATATCCTGAGGGAAAAGACTTTTTTCCCAACAATAAAACAGAAGTCTTACACTGTACTCTGATTGGACTAAATTAGGACATCTATACTTACTCTTAAACCAATCATTGTGCCACAAGAAACGCTATTACCTTGAATGACTTAAATCTCAGAGCCCATCTCTGCTACCATGGGAAGAGGTTGGATACAGGTCAGACACCACAGTGCTCACTATGTAGACCTCATGACAGACTTGGATAGAGAGAGAAGTCCAGAGCTAGGACACAAACTAAGGGTAGGCCTGACCGAGCAGGTGGTTTCAGCGGTAAGTCCTGTTTTACTGGATATCTCCTGAAGACAGTAGGCCTCTTGGCGGGGTCGGTGATGCCATAAAAGAGGAAAAGGAGAAGAGGTCTGCAAACAGCATACTCCACTCTGGAACTCTTCCCTTTCCATCTATAAACTCCTGTCAAGGACACACTCTGCCACATTCTCAACATGATGACCACATGATTTTGCTGGTTATTGAAAATCTGTGTCATCTACATCTGCAGAGAAGTTTCACTTCCCAGTCTGGTCCAGACTCTCCTGGTAGATTTTGCTGATTCTCTACACAGCAGTGGAAATCACCACCTCCCCCAACCCTCTCCAGAAGAGGGGTCTCTTTGGTTCTGAATATGATTCTGCCAGAATTCCGCCTTTCCTTCTAGTCTGAAATGAGTATATTCCTATATCACATTGAAGTTAGTTAAAAGCAACTAGATTGCTTTCTGTTATTTCCAAAGAACTTTACCCTTATATCCTCAATCTTGAAGACTTATCAAGCTGAACAAAGTTGGATATTGAAACCATTCTGCTTGTAAACACTTCATTTGCCAGAATGAATCCTTAAAATGAAGAATGCTAACAACTGTTTATTTGTTTATTTTTAGAGAGACAGAGCAAGCAAGCATGCAAGGTGGGGGCAGAAGGGCAAAGGGAGAAAGAAAGGATCTTAAGCAGGCTCCACACTCAGCACGGAGTCCAACGCAGGGCTCAGTCTCAGGACCCTGAGATCATGACCTGAGCCACAATCAAGAGTCAGATGCTTAACTGACTGAGCCGCCCAGGTGCCTAGAGTGCTAACAACTATTTTTAACTAAATAAGGCAAACTTAAACAGTAATTTTAGCCCCTAGTTGCACATTAGAATCACTTGGGTGCCTTGACCTTTCCTCAAATAACTCCAATTTAATTAGTCTAGAGTGAGAACTAGGCACCAACATTTAAAAAAAATACCATTATTGAGATGTAATTCCTATATTACAAAATTCATTCACTTAAATTTGTAATTAGCACATTTACAGAGTTGGGATACCTGTGTTTTTAATGCTCCTCAAGAGATCTAATATTCAGGTAGATGGGGTTGAGAACCACCGAATTAAAGCAAATTGCTAGGCTGAGACAACTTAATAATCAATTGAACTGTAAGTTAAAAAATATTTTAAAAATCCAAAATTATGTGTGTTTCAAAAATTAATGGACTTTAGTTTTTAGAGCAGTTTTAGGTTCACAGAAAAATTGTGTGGAGAGTACAGAGACAAAAAGAATTTTTTTAACTATTAAATTCTTAAATTTAATGTAATTGGCATTTTCACTCTGAGAAGAAACAGGAAAGTTTTTAATAAAGTTCCATGTTTTCTTAGGAAAAAATTCACAAAATGATAATTCTCCTTACAAAGAGTTACTCTTTATTCACTCAAAATATAAGGTAGGGGCACCTGGGTGGCTCAGTCAGGGAAGCATCTGACTCTTGATTTCGGCTCAGGTTGTGATCTCAGTGTTGTGAGACTGAGCCCTGCGTCGGGGTCACTGCTGGGCATGGAGTCGGCTTAAGATTCTCTCTCTCTCCCTCTCCCCTGCTCCTCCCCCACCGAATGAATAAATAAATCTTTAAAAAAATAAAATATAAGGTAAAATTCAGAATAAGATTTTCTTTCTTTTTGAAAATCTATTTTACAACTTATTGATTAACACTTTCCTAGCTCTCTTTTATTGGAGTAATAATGTACTCAAACAAAATTTCTGTGATAAGTAACTGAAAATATTCAATATTAATCTAATCCTTATGCATGCTTTTCTGCCTTGGATATAAAAGTTGAAAAGTATTGCATATATATATGTATATATGTGTGTGTGTGTATATATATGTATATCTCACAAGAGTGTTGTCATTTGTTTTGAAGGAAATATTGATCATCCTCAGCTAAATTTGGTTTACAGAAAATATAATCAGAAAAATTTTGATATGGAGTATTTAGTATTAAGAGTTACCTAGGGGCGCCTGGGTGGCTCAGTCATTAAGCGTCTGCCTTCGGCTCAGGGCGTGATCCAGGTGTTCTGGGATCGAGCCCCACATCAGGCTCCTCCACTATGAGCCTGCTTCTTCCTCTCCCACCCCCTGCTTGTGTTCCCTCTCTCGCTGGCCGTCTTCTGTCAAATAAATAAATAAAATCTTAAAAAAAAAAAAAAAAGGAAAGGAAAGGAAGAGATGAGATGAGATGAGATCTCTCTCTCTTAAAAAAAAAAAAAAAGAGTTACCTAAACTCTACAACGTAAGGGGTGATGACACTAGTAGTTTCTCAACTGTACTAAAGCAAATAGAAACTTGTGTAGCTATTTGGTAAATTTAGACTCTATAGTCAAATCATCAGATCCACTTAACCACCAAATACAATCCTGCTGGGTATGAAAAAGTAGTAACAGAAAAAGCAACATAGAACAGAGTGGTTAGGAAAGAGAATTGTGGAGTCAGAAAAACCTTGTTGGGGTTCCTCCATAAATTGTCATGGTGTTTAAGGGAAGATTCTCTCTAATCCTAATTTCCCCAATAGAAAAACAGGGGAAAGCTAATAGTACCTATTTCTTCAGGCAGTTGCAAGGATTAAATGGAAGCAGTATATGAGAAGTGCTTAGTTCCTGGCTTGGTATATAAAACTCAGAAATTAGCAGGAGAGCAATGATATTATGGGATAGTACCCCTTGTTGAATGCTCCTAGAGGTGCTGGAGTGAGGGATGGAAAACAGAATCCTCAAATGTATTTTGGGGATCTGGGGATGGAAAGCCTCTGTTCTTGCTTCTTGATTCTTGTTTCCTAAATTTGACCATGAAAAAACACGGGAAATAGACACACACACACACACACACACACACACACATTTGTCTTGGCTTCTTTTTTTCTTATGGTACTCCATGATTGCCACCTTCCTTCCTTTTCCATGTAGTCTGCTACTCCTTTTCTCCCTGAGAACTCTTCCTGGTTAATTGCACCAGAAAAGAGCTGAGGGCCCTGCCCCATTCTACAGATGGAACCACAGGCTTAGATTATGTCAGGGGGACACCTGAGGCTTCTCTAGTTATGCACTTTTCAGAGCTACAGACTAAAGGGTGGGATTCTTTACCTGGAATTCTTTACCTGGACTTAGCCTGCTTAAGTCCCTGTGCATTGCCCAGAGTGTGACGGGAACCAGCTGCATCTTCCTCTGGTTTCCCCCCAGTCAATGCTTTTCCAGGTTAATGTGTATGTGTGGGGGGGGTCAAATCATGCCACCCTTACTTGCTCGTACCCATTCTTCTACTTCTCCTCCTACTTTCTTGGCAATGCTATTTCAATCTCTTTGCTAATTCCTAATTACCTACCTGATTTCTAAACATCAGAGTGTCCCAGCTCCTCCAATGACATGGCTTTAAATACTATTCATATTCTGCTACCTCCATCCTGGACCCCCGCCCCAAACTCCAGCCTCATCCATAGAACTTTCTACTTGATATCTTCATTTGGATGACCAACAGGGATCTCCAAGTTAACATGTCAAAAACTGACTTCCTGATTGCCCCTGCCTACACAGGCTGTCTATGCAGTCTTCCCTCTTTTAGGCAATCTTTCCAATTGTTCAGATTAAAAATCTTGTCGTCATCTGTAATTCTGCGGTTTCTTTCACATTTCACACACGATCCATCAAACAAATCCTATTCGCTCCGCTTTTAAAATATATCTGGAATACAACCACTTGCCATCATCTCTTGTCTGAATTCTAGTAATAACCTTTCCCTGGCCGTGCCCTTGCCTCCTCTAGTCTATTCTCAACAGAGTAGCAAAGTGATCTTTTTGAAACATAAGTCGGATCATGCCACCTCTCCGCTTAAAATCCTCTACTGAGTTTGTTGTTGTTGTTGTTGTTGTTTGCTCAGAGTAAACCTGAAGTTACTACAGTGGAAGCAGGCCCTACACAGTTTAACTTCCTCTTACTCCTATGATCCAGTCTTGGACCCCTCCAAACGTGCCCAGTAGTAAAGAGCTAAATCAGATGACTCAGGGTGGACTGCAGTCCTGTGGGTCTATCTCATTAAAATCCTCACAGGGGTTTGCTTAACCTCCTCTTAATGTGTCTGTAGTATCAAAATGGTAATTGGTTTCTTAAAGGATTTATTGACAGGAATTACAAACCACTTATTATTGTGTATTATTGTGTTATTATAATGATGAAATTATACATGAATGTGTTCACTGTGGGTAGCTGAGAATAAAAATGTTTCCAAGATTCCAAGTTCATGCCTGGCTTCAGAGTCAGAACTTCCATTTCTCAGTGTTAATCTCTTCCAGGTGATAGAATGCAAGGGAGTGAAATATAATTAAAATTATACATTTTAGTAGTTTCCCTCTAAGAGTGGGCTCTTAATCTTCATCCAACTCTTATCCACAGCCTTAAATTATACCTAGAAATATTAACTCTGAAAGGAGCAGGGTTGGAAACAACACTTCTCGTCACTTGTTTCCACAATATCAGGTATGGACAGCAAAGGCAGGGTTATTATGAAACTAGTGGAGCTTAAAATTCAGGGCCCTCACTTGCACTGTATTTGAGCACTCGGAGTTGCTGGGAGTTGTGGAGAGTTCCAGGTGGGGAAAGAGGTCCAGGTTGCAATCAAGAAGCATTTCTACATAAACTTTTCTGATAAATCAGCTAAAGACATCTCAGAAGACAGTAGGCTAAATCTCCAATCTCCAGTAATTCACTCTGATTTTTCCATCCGAACTATCCACCTTCTTAGCTAATTTTGTGTTTATGTTTTTAAAGAGGCAACTCCCAAACTCGCCAGGTTGTGCAAATTTAAGGCTACACGAAGCCTGGATTTTCCCTGATGGATGGTTAATGCTTATGAACACTGTTGATGGTTCACCCAGTTGCTGCAGAATAAGAATTGTCTAAGATAATCAGATTTCTTGTTTATGAAGTCAAATTAAGTGCCAAAATGACGGCTAGAATTTAAAGGATTATTTATTTTGCTATTATGTGAGGATTTTACCATATTTGATATCACCCTGATTGGGAAAAAGATTAACCGTACGAAGTCTTAGCAATTCTATCGCAATTGGTATGACACAGTCAAAAGAGCAATTTACCCATTCTTATTGTAAAAATGCGGTACCCCATATGGCAATTGAATGACTTGAGATGGAAAAGTAGTAGAGAGCCATTTTTAAGGTTATATGATTATTCACCCCGATACTCAAATATTTATGATCTTGTCATCCTCAGAATAGGTTTAAAGTCTAAATTTTTCAGTAAAGGGTCTCAAATGGTTTAAAATTACTATTTGGTTAAGCATTTCTAAACAAAATTGTTATTTATTCACTTGTTAGTAATAATACTATACAAAGGGTTGATACTCATTGATTTTCATCTTATCTTCTGAAAAAGCTTCCTAGTAGGTACTGTGTGTTCCTTTAAAATTATTGCTGGCTGTAAAAGTGGGCACACGCATGCCAGGGTGTGCGTTAGGCAGCTTTTACAATGCTCCCTGGGTGTGCTAGGCCTCTGGGGCAGGGAGCCAAGAGCGAAGCTGCCATCATTCAACAGTATAAAATGCACACTGTGGTGTGTCATCGCAATTATTCTTTTTTATGGCTTTGAAAGAAGCTCCACCTTCCCTTTGGTTATTTTAAACATTAACTTCCAGCTTCCAGAAGTACTCAAAATGGTTCAAGTCTATGTTTTCCATGAACAAGATGTGGGTCATTGGAAACTAACAACCCTCACTAGACAAACATTTTCATCCATTACAAATCCTAACCTCAAAATAAGCGAGAATTTCTAAGAAAAATGTGTGGAAGAACTTTTCAAGAGGATGTACTTTCTCTTTAACTAGCAAAACAAATCTGAGAGGAATATTTTCAAGAATAAATATTTTCTAAAAACTTGGGATTATCTTAGGGTGTTTCCACGATATGTATGTTAATGGCTTTTATTCCTAAGAGATTTTTGAGATGAATAAGATACATTTCATAAATCCTTGGATTCATTTTAAAATGAAACCATTACTTTCCACAAACTTAGTGTTTAATAGTTGAAGGATAATAAAGGCAAATACAGAAAAACATTAATACAAGCACTCAGTTGTTTGCTGGAACTTTACAAGTTAACTCTCATGCTCAAATCTTTTCAAGCAAATGTGCAACAAATTATGTTTTTGAATGAATGGTACAACCTGGGGGTGAAATTATAAAAGAAAAACTTAGAGACATTGAGGGGAATGAAGGAGTGGTAAGCGTCGATGAATCCTGGTTGAGACAGCTTGGGAAAATGTTACAGAAATACTACTGTTTCATGCAATTTCAATGGAGAAAAGGGATGTATAAGGATGAGGAATGAATATAACACTCTTAATAGAATTTATCAGGGGAAATACAATAGGGCAAGAAAGAAAAAAATTATAGTATCTGAAAGTTTGGAAGGCTATTTAGAAATCATTTCGTTCATTTTCCTTGTATAAGGCAATCTTCCGGATGGATTTCAATAATCGCTTTCGAGAAAATCCCTTAAAATAGCCATCCAGACTTCCCTTGAACATATTGTGAAAACATGCAAACAAAACTCATTATTCTGTGTGGTACCTCTTTTCCCTGTTGAGCAACTGAATATGTTGGTGATCATAATGGGCTGAAATTTACTATAATTTGTGCCTATCGGATTTTTTTTTTCTGTTCTAGGAAATAATACAAAGTCTACTCCTTCCAAGGGTTTAAAGACACCTGTCAAACATCGCTTCTGCATCTTTTCTTCCCCAGTCTCTTCCCTGCACCAGCAAGTCCCAGTTCGCTGAATAATCTCTCATTTGATATTGTTTCTCGACCCCTTACTGTACTCTTTGTATGCATCTTAATTTATCAATGTTCTTCCTAAAGTGGAGCGCCCAGAATTAGTCATAATTCTGCCTGGCATAATAGAGTTTTATTTTCGTTGACTTTATTGACCTAAGTAATACTCCATTAAGGTAGTCAACATTTACACTGGCTTTCTTAAGACCTTAGTTACGTTGTTGACTTAAGTTGACCTTTCAGTTAGAGCATTTTTAAGAAATATATTGTATGGCTAAGTTAGGTATTCTATATTTTATTCATGTATATATATATTTTTAATATCAGTGCAGGACTTTACATTTAGGCCCACTTTATTGGTCCCCACTTGTTTCAGCCCTTCTTTGCAATCTAAAATTTTTTCTTTTAGCCATCACTAGATTATCCCGACCACCTAGATTTATGTCACTTGCAAATATGATAGGTGGGTCTTTTATGTAATCAGAGATGTGTATCCATGCAGCATGATCTTTAGGAACAAACAGATGTGTTTTGTGTTCTGGATTTTCCAGTTACTATCTATGATTTTTACAAAGTCACTTAACCTCTCTGGTCCTCCATAAAATGGGAAAAAATAGCGGTTACTTCATGGAATTATAATGAGATTTAGATGAAATATTGTATGTGAAATGCTTAGAACTGTGCTTGGTCCATAATTTAAATATTTTAAATATCTTTATCTCTGTATGTGTGGGACAGAGGTAGAGGCAAGAGTAGTGACAGCAGAAGAAGCAAATGTGTTTATCTGACAAATAGGATAATTCAGAAACACTTGAAAATGAAAGCAGTGGTATTGACTAGTATTGATTGATTGTTGACATATACTAAAGGTCATGGGCAGCCATTTTATTGTTATGAAATGAGTTATTGAAACGAACTACTGAATTTTGAATTTAATAATAGGATTGCAACCATATTTGAAGTTGATTACTGATAGTCTACATTTACTTTATTGAGAAGAAGTGAGGCTGGAGGCCAGACAGGCTTTTGATCACACTAAGCGTACCTGGATAGTGCTTCAGGGAGGCACCCAGTAAGGAATATGTGTTTTTTTTTTTTTAAAGATGAAAAAATGACCAAAAACGATTATGCATGTAATCAACCCACATACAACCTGAAGCTGAGGCTGGAATTGGATGTTGGGGAAAAAGTGGAGATTTGAGTTCCCAGAATGATTTTCAAGTTTGCACCTTCTCAGAATGGCTCTGGGCCCTAGATATCATAACTCAGAAAGCTTGGCATTACCAAAAAGGAAAGAAATTCATCAATGCCAAGTTCTTCCCCAAGGGAGAAGTTGGGGCTTTACCTCTTTCCTTCTAATAATAATAATTGTAGTGGGTATTTATTGAGCATTTGCTGTGTCTCATTGTTCTAACAACTTTATGGTATAATCTCACATAATCCTCACAACAATTTTCTGAGGAAGTTTCTACCAAATTTCTTCATTTCCCAGAAGGGATGACTGAAGTGCTGAGAAGAAAAATAATTTGCCTGAGGCCATATGGCTGGCAAGTGACCACCAGGATTTGAACTTGGACAGCATCATTGCAGAGTCCATTCTTTTACCTACTAAAATAAACTAGCTTCTGGTTCAGGATTTACCATTTTCTGAGGGTAGGTTATCTGTAGTATACCCCTAGATCTTTCTGGGAACAATAAAAGGGGGGAAATTAACAAACAACTAAGTGTTCCCTAAGTTAAGGAAAGTAAAGCTAAAGAAGTTGGAATAAATAACATATTTGTTCCATCTGAACACAGCTGAGGTAAAAACATTTGGGAATACTGTGAATACTACCATTCACGTGGGAATGATGGGAATACTACCATTGTTTCTTTTCCCCATAATTCTTTCTTCCATTTGGAGGAGAAGGGAAACTTCTACTCCACCACCCTTATCCATCACAAATTCCATGATTAAAATAGGAATTGCTCTGATTTTATACCACTCCATCTCTTGACTTCCATTATTGCTCCAGAGGTGAACACTTGACTCAAACTAGACTAATGGCAAGAGTTAAACACATGGTGATTTGTCTCAGAGATGGGCATATGACAAAACTAGAAGAATCCAAACCATGATTCTTCCCCACCTTTTAAATATAGGGTTGTGAGTCTTGCTTAGAGTTCTTTCTTCTTGCAGAAAGGAGTATATAAGGACATGAGCTTCAAAGCTGTTGATGGCTGTGTCCCCCACATGAAAAGGAAATCAGATAGTGAAGCCAACATGTAGAGAGATAGAGAGACATTTATGGAAAAAGGGAGAAAGAGATAGAGATAGAGAATCATGATGACATTAAAATCTTCATTTCCAGACATTCCTGAACTTTACACCATTTGCCTACATAAGCCAATAAATTTCCTTTTTGCTTAAACAGCTTGAGTTTAATTTCTCTCTTATTACACTACGTTGTTGAGGATGTTGTATGCTGCATCCCTTGGTGTCCCCAATATAGAACTCCATGTAAGAATCTTTTTCTAAAATGTAGACTAGAGATTTGTTTCTCTTGAAGGAACTGCTATGTTTTCACCTTGTGGACAAACAAGAATCATATGAATTAAAAGAGATCATATTAATTAAAATGGGATGAAGTAGATCATTTTAGGAGACATAATAACATGGTGGAAGAGCACTGACTTGGAGACAGAGACCTTGGTTTAAGTCCCTAAATTCATGATATACATTTACAAGCTGAATGTTCTCTAGCAGATTACTAAATCTCTCTGGATCTCAGTTTTCTCTTCTGTTAAAGTGAGCTAAAAATACTAGCTTTAACTAAGTTACAACAGTATTTTTAAAAATTAAATGGGATCAGGTATGTAAAAATACTTCGTAAACTGTACAGCACTGTATCTATTTTGGTTATATTTAGCCTTAGAATCAAACTGGAATGTTGTCTTATATGTAAGATGATTTCTTCGAGATTAGAAACCTTTCTAGTCTTCACCAGAAGTTTATAGTGCTCATCTATGGAACATAAGAACTAGGAAGATCGGTAGGGGAAGAAAGGGATAAAGAAAGGGGGGGTAATCAGAAGGGGGAATGAAGCATGAGAGACTGTGGACTCTGAGAAACAAACTGAGGGCTTCAGAGGGGAGGGGGGAGGGGGAATGGGATAGACCGGTGATAGGTAGTAAGGAGGGCACGTATTGCATGGTGCACTGGGTGTTATACGCAACTAATGAATCATCGAACTTTACATCAGAAACCAGGGTTGTACTGTATGGTGACTAACATAATATAATAAAAAAATATTAAAATAAAAAAAAGAGAAAAAAAATCCTGCTCATCTTTAAAGGGCTTAAATTCAATCCTTCTTTACCAGAACCATGAGTTATAACTCCATTTTACACTGGAGACAAGCAGGAAATTATAGCAAGGAAAGGACAAGCAAGTTGTTAAGGGCAGTAAAGGATAATAAGGCTAATATGCAAATGAAACCCTAAAGCTCTAGCCTGCCTGGTCTTTACCATAAGGTAAAACGACATCATTGCCTTGACAACTCACTGTCTTTTTCCCTGCTGTTTCCAAAAATCTCTACCCTGAACCCACCCTGAAATGTAAGGACTGAAATAAAGAAAAGGCAGCTTCATCTGTTGTTCTGAAAAGATCAATATTAAGAGTGTGGGATATTAATTGGAAACCACGTCATTGATTTAGACCCCAAGCCACATTCATTGTGTATGCATCCATTGCTGATCTGTGGGAGAGGGGGGATGCAGAATTTAGTTTCTTCTTCTTTAACTGAGTGTTGCTCAGTTTTCCTGCCAGCCTTGTAAGAACATTGCTAAAAGGCACAAAAGCTCACGGAGGTGTCAAACAGCAGGGATGAGAGGCTGAGTTTCCCCTCATCCGTGAAGGAGTCAATTAAAGAACAAAGACAACTCTTGGATTTTAAGATCACTAGTCCAAGTTGTTCCAGAGTTCTCATGTGTATTTTGAATTCAGTCTCCTCATACTTCTTGTTTATTACAAGAAAATGTAATTATGTGGTGGTTTTGTGCTTTTAAGAGCACAATTATAAAAGCATTTAGTTTTTTCTTATATTTGGTAACCATGTGTGTTCCCACTGAATCCTGTCCCCATAGGAACTGTTCTGAGATTAAACAACAACCACCATCGGGAAAACTTTTAAGGAGGTCCCGCCGGTCCTTAACATCATTTCAGTTCCTGGACCTTAAATGATCTATGCTTTTTCTTTTTAATAATCATGATTTCTTATGTGTTCAGGCACCAAGGGAGCTGAGAAGGAAGGGAGAGTAGGAACAAAGCACACTCTGGGTCAAGAGCTCTTTCACTGTTGGTTAGATTAGGGATGACTTCAACTCCTTATGTAAAGTGAACACTGTAAACTAATCTTTGTTTCTGCAATTTAGATAAGATTATTTCAATAGACACTACTTTCAGTTTTGGGTTGTCTTTGTTTTTGGCCAATGATCTATGTGACTGTCATTTGACATGAATTTACCATATCTGTATTATATCTTATGGGTTTATGCCAGGAGCAAAACATTATTTGTGTTTATATCAGTAGGTAAACTTTAAAGGTGCACCTGTTGACTTTTTTGAACATCAACTAAGTGCAGCAATTACTTTGGGTTAGTTAATCAAATTAACTGAACACGTGAGATCTGTGAAAACTGTCTTTAAAGATATACATACACGTTAATTTCATATTTGTTTCCTTTTTTTCTCACATTTGTGTAAATCAATTTTAAATAATAAATTTAATGGACCGTCATTATATGTCAATGTAGTGTGACTCAATATTTAAATTGCCACAAAGATAAATTGCATTTCAATTTAAAGGAAATGTCAAGAATAATATGTTCTTACATTATGTAGACCGGGATTACTTCATATACTATTCATTGCATCATATATGTTATAGATATGATTCCACGACATATTACATATATTATCCATCATATATATTATACCTGAAGCAGAAAGCAAAATAAATTTTATGAAAATTAAACTAAAAGGAAATTTTTAAGCAACAGATTAGTAACAAAAACAGATTTTGTTTGAGATCTCAGCTAGTCAATGAAGCTTAACAAAAAATAATTTAAGAAGCTTTCTACATGTGTTCTAGATCTCATCTCAGGTTTTCAGAGATTAATCCATCCATTATTGTCTTTTCCATAAAAGTCCACATTTTAAAAACTAAAAAAACAGAAAAAACAAAACAAAGCTAAACTAAATACACACACACACACACACACACGCACACGCACACGCACACGTTATCCTCTATATACTATCCTGGTTTTCCTCCAGACCTAAGTCTCAATAGTCTATCCTCTTAAACTTCCCTCCACCTCTAATTCACTGCAACCCAATGCAATGTGACTTCACCCTATCACTGTGCTGAAGGTTTACTCTAGGGTTAAGGTAACAACCTCGGTGACAAAGTTAATGGATACTGTTTAATTCTTAAATTCCTTGCCCTTCCAACAGCTATTGAAATCCTCTCTTTCTAGGTTTCCATGTAACTAACACTCTCTCCTTGATTTTCTTCATCCTCCATAGCAACTTCTCATTCCCCTGTCAATCTTCTCTTCTATTTTCCGTGGGCATTCTCATTTATATCAGTTACTTTACTAATCATCCATATTCTGATAACTCCCACTTCTGTAATTCTACCCCAATGTTACTCCTGAGCTTCAGACCTATGATGTTTTCATCATGCTTCCAAGATTTCATTATATGTCCTCACCTCCCTTCAAAGCCTTTCAACTTCTTCTATCCTCAGTTTTCTGTTAACGGTTTACATGTTTATAATGTTCTAAAGTACAAAATTGTGAGTGATCCTTGATTCTTCCCTCTCCCTCAAATGCAATATTTATTAGATCACTGAAACCTTACTAATTCTGTCACAAATGTAGTCTTAATTTGTTGAGCACCATTGTCAATACAACAGTCCGTACCATTATTATTTATTGCAGAGAAAGTTGCTTTGGTCATTGAACCAGTCTATTTCTTCTGTCTCTTTATGTTCCTAAATATCTTCACACTTAATGACACAATAATTTAGGGCAACCCTCTTACACTGTTGGTGGGAATGCAAGGTGGTACAGCCACTTTGGAGAACAGTATGGAGATTCCTCAAAAAGTTAAAAATAGAGCTACCCTATAACCCAGCAATTGCACTACTGGGTATTTACCCCAAAGATACAGGTGTAGTGAAAAGAAGGGGCACATGCAACCCAAAGTTCATAACAGCAATGTCCACAATAGCCGAACTGTGGAATGAGCCAAGATGCCCTTCAACAGATGAATGGATAAAGAAGATGTGTTCCATATATACAATGGAATATTACTCAGCTATCAGAAAGGATGAATACCCACCATTTGCTTCCACATGGATGGAACTGGAGGAGATTATGCTAAGTTAAATAAGTCAAGCAGAGAAAGACAATTATCATATGGTTTCACTTATATGTGGGGCATAAGAAATAGTGTGGAGGACATTAGGAGAAGGAAGGGAAAAATGAAGGGGGGAAGTCAGAGGAAGCGATGAACCTTGAGAGACTATGGACCATGGGAAATAAACAGAGGGTTTCAGAGGGGAGGGGGCGGGGGGATGGGTTAGCCCGGTAATGGGTATCAAGGAGGGCAAGTATTGCAAGGAGCACTGGGTGTTATATGCAAACAATGAATCATGGAACACTACATCAAAAACTAATGATGTACTGTATGGTGAAAACATAACATAATAAATAAAAAAAGAAAGAAAGAAAAAAATTTTTTTAGAAAAATGAAAGGTGGAGAGACCATAGTGCCATGCTCTTGTGTCACCAAACCTGCTTAAATCATTGTTGACATCCTTTTGACTACAGGGAAACATCAATCTCTCTGTCTCGTAAATTCTTGATCATTAATCAGAACCCTGTTTATCTTTCCAGTCCCATTTCCGTCTCTCTAAATTTTCACCTTTTTTTTTTTACCCTTCCAAAATATTTTCCCTTCTCTAAATGGCCCCTGGCAACTCCAGATTTCTATCCCTCTTAAATTAACAATCCCAGAGAAAAGAAGATCCTTCTTTCTTCGCAAAGTCCTGAAAGGTCTTGAGTGGCTGTTCTGGGATTACTTGACTGTTGAACCAATCCTTGTGACCAAGGGAAGGGACGGCTCTGATTAGCCAGCCAAGTTGGATCATGTGCCCACCATTCAGGGAAGAAGTCTACTCCACCTTAAATTTCATGGAATAGCTCCTTCATAATAAAGAGAAGTCCTGTTCCCAGAAGCACAGGAGGAAAATGGCTTCAAAGGCATTCCATAAGAGAAAGAGAGTGGATAGAGAAGCCACATCATGTACATTCTAGAAACATGTGACACTTTCTTAGCACTGCACTTCCACTCTCCCTCTGTATTTCAAGTAAATGGGCATTCAACCAGGAATAGGAAACAAATTCCTATTCTCTTTCTGAAAATCAGAATTTTCACCTAAGGAATATTGTGCTAAATGAGATTTATTGGATCATTTGATCTTATTTCTAGATGTTTTCTTTGAGTCTAATTATTCCAGGCTTCAGGTGGAAATGGTGTGCTTCAGAGTCAGGTGGAAATCAGTCACCATCAGCTTCAATCTTCCCTTTCACTTTCCATACTCTTCTTTAACCCTCTCCCACCTTTTCCACTATCACCTCTTTATTCCAGTTCCCCTAAAAAGGAATAAACAAAGAGGTAAATCATATGGTATTTAGATTCAAATATTATTGAGTGCTTATCAGGTACAATATGCAAAATCTCAAAGTTTTGAATTGTGCATTACTGTTGGACCACAAGTGTTGTCGAGTTGATGTTCCAGCTAAGCAAGTGCCAAGAAAAAAAAGAGTTATCACATGTGCCCTGACAGCTCAGAGGTGGGGAAAAAAGATGTTCATGATATTCAGATAAATAAAATACATTTGTGTTTTGGTTTATTTTAAACCTGTATTCCTGCGGACAGCACACAACTTGATGTGCCTTGTTCTCCCCTCTTCTTTGCACCTGCCTTTCTACTCTCTCCATTCCACTTTCCTCTTTTGTTCTGTTCCTTTTTCCCCTTTTCAATTTCATGGGAAAGCAAAGTAGCATAGTCTACTCTAAGTTTTCTTATAATTGTTAAATCTCTCTCTTTGACTACTTTTAAAACCTTCTTCTGACCCTCCTTCCGCTGCAGAAAAAAATTCCCTTGTTTTCTCCATATTTTTGCAGAATGACTTAACTGGAATATAACTGCATTGAGGTCATGTCTTACATTGCATCCTTCTGCAGTAGCCCATCTTCTCATCTCCCATGAACAACCGGACCAGGAGGTGTTTCCCTTTGGCTGATGGCCCATTGCCCATAATGTAGCATTAGTGCAGCATTCCTACGTAAAGTTTCATGATCTCTAGTGGTTAAAATTGAAGGCTCTGATGCCAGACTGTCTGAGTCAGAATCCTCACTCTGGCACTTACTAGATGTGTAATTTCAGGCAAGTGATAGTCAAGATTTATATATCTCTGACTGACTTATTTCGCTTAGCATAAAACACTCTGGCTCCATCCATGTCATTGCAAATGGCAAGATTTCATTCTTTTTGACGGCTGAGTTATCACATCCATTCACACTTGGGCTATTTCCATAATTTGGCCATTGTAGATAATGCTGCTAGAAGCATTGGGGTGCATGTACCCCTCTGAATCAGTATTTTCATATCCTTTGGATAAATACTTAGTAGTGTAATTCCTAGGTCATAAGGTATTTCTATTTTTAATTTTTGAACCCTTTATCTCTTTATACCCATTGCCTGATCTTACATGATGAAAAATCTCTACGGTGAAGTCCTTTGCTTTTACCATTTTCTTCTAGTCTTTCAGTCCGTTCTTAGCCTTTCATCCAACCTTGCATGGTTGGAAATTTTTGTTTGATCATGGAAACTATTGTTCCACTAGTCACATTGATTTTTTTTGGAATTTTAATTTTTAACTGTTCTTACCCAGCTCACTCTCCACCAATCATCCCTTCTGTCTCTCTCTCTCTCCTTGCTTTAGTTTATAATCAAGTTTCTATCATCATAAAGCATGCTCACTTTACCCAGAATGTCACTCTTCATTGCTCTGGTCTCATCCATATTCTTCAAAGAGTAGTCAACAATTCTGTTTTAACTTTCTCAACAAAATCATTCACTTTCAACCCACTATAATTTGGCTTCAGTCCTCACAACTCTGACTACTGTCACTCTAATGTCACTAGAGTCTCACTAAATGCTAAATCCAGAGAACATTTCAACCCTTTAATTATTGTATTTGATACTATGAGTACCATCATTTGACACTCCTGATTATTTTCTCCAACTGCTGATTCCCGTGGTAGCTTATATTGATGTGATCTCTGCACCTCTCTGTTCACTCCCACCCTATCACATTTGTTGGACCCTTATCTCTAAAAACCTCTTTATTGATAGCATCTTGCAAAGTTTCATTTTGAACCTCTCTTCTTTTTAGTCTTCATAATCTTCCAGGTGATAGCATGGCTACCATTAACTCTATTGGCTCCTAAATCTGTATTTCCAGTCCAATACTCTCTCAAATTTTTAGACATAGTTCCAACTGTCTGGTGGACAATTTCATCTAATTTTTTTCACAAAGGCACGACAAATTCAATATGTTCAAACTTATCTCATCTTTATTTGCTCTACCACCTACACAACCGAACCCTGTATTCTCTATTTCAGGTGATGAAAAAGCCCATCATTTTAAAAAAAGATTTATTTATTTGAGAGAGTGAAAGAGAGATATAGAGAGTGGGGGGGTGGGCAGAGGGAGAGGGAAAGAGAATCTCATGCAGATTCCACACTGAACGTGGAGCCCCACACAGGGCTTGATCTCATGACTCTGAGTTCAGGACCTGAGCCGAAACAAAGAGTCAGACACTTCACTGACTGTGCCACCCAGGCGCCCTGTAAAAGCTCATCATTTAATCAATTATCAAGTCCTGCTGATTTGGGTTTTTTTTTTCTTAAACCCCTCATCTTATTTTTAACCATCTCTGCTTCGACACCAGTCTTAACATCTCTCACTTAGATTACTGAAATAACATTCTAACTAGTTTTCTCTAGCTGTAATTTTGTCCCCTCTACATCCATCCTAAAGTCAACCAAAATGAAGTTTGAGCAATTTGCTCTTTTTCTTACAGATCCTTTAGTAAGGAGAAGGAACTACTCTTACCAGATATTAAAATACAAAACTAGAATAAATAAAGCCGTGTAGTTCTGGCATGGGAATCGACAAATCAGTGAAATAGAATAGAGTTCCTCATCCAAAGTATCCACCCCCAAAAAGTTTTTACTTGATATGAAGAGGCAAACAAAATTCAGAAATATATGGAGAAATTTCAAGATCAAAAGACTGTTGGCAGATGGAACTGGTTGCTGTCTGGCTCTTCTTCTCTCTAATATTTTAACTCCAAAGACTTAAGAACTTCTCAGAATTCTCTAAGCCTAGTAACTGGAAAGCCAGGACATTATTGTTTAACTATTCCAGTAGAAAAATGCAGCAAGTCCTACCATCCTGTTTGAAAAGCAGTATTCTTTATGGCAGAAGGTCATTCTTTCCAACTTTAGCCACGCAAGAGAGAATACTGGGCTGTTACTGAGCAAATCATAAAATAAATCCTTAGAACCCCACATCCATAGAGGTTTGTAAACAGGTGCAAACTGCACGGTTTTCATCAAAGGAAGAACATATATTTCCTTGAATCATTACTTACTTTGCAATTAATAAGGGGTAATTTCTTTCTGAAATCTTCCTTTGGTGATGAAAATTTAATTCAGGCATTCCTCTATTTAGCCAATGTTTACTAAATAAATATATGTGTCAGGGATTGTGGCAATGATAAAAGATTATTTAAAACATCAAGGAATCCACAATTTGAATTGTTGAGTTTCCTTTTTTTAAATTCCATACATAAATTCTATATATACTTGGCTATTATTTCATTTAGTCTTCTCAAATAGCACAAAATATTATTAAAATTACTTTAAGCTGTTAGTTTTAAGCTGCTAATCTTTTACTTATTTTTAATATGCTCATTTTTTATTTGTACTCTGGGATAATTTGAAGCATATATTATTGTTGTAATCGTATTCCTTTTTGAAGAAAAGGGAGAGATGAAATGTACATTTGGTAGAAAATACATAGATAACCAAATTTTTAAGAAGATAAAAACATCAACTAGAATATTAACCTTATTTTACTTTCCTTTATCAATTTGTTTCTTTTTCCCAAACTTGTACTTTATCCTCAGGACTGTAGATTTAAGGCAGTGAAAAGAAGCTGAAAATGGCACTACTAGGGGAAAAGGCAGTAAAACGGGGAAAGGAAGTTCTCTGGCTCCGCCCTCAATTATTTATTCAGTAAACAATAAAGGAGTATAAAAGTTGTAAGGACCACAAAGTACAAAACTAGGTAAGAAGGAAATAAAGACTTAGAAAATTGATAAACAAAAAATGGGTGTTACTCATAATCATCACAGACTCAAATTAAATTTACAAATCAGTGAATTATTAATTGGTGTCATTAAGATAATTTTGTAAACATTTGACAACAGAATGTGAAATGAATCAGGGAAAATTTTAGAAAAATAAAAGCTTAATAACCTTTTGTGACACATCCATTGCATTTGGACTCCACAGTCTTATTATCAAAGAGATTATTTTAAGGTAATGTTTTCAACGCTTTTAAAAAGACTAGATATGTAGTCTAAAAGAAAAAATGTATAAGATTAGTTTAAAGGCAAAAACTTCAATGGAAAGCTTTTCTTTCAGCTCATGTTTTCATTAGGATGAAAATAATGACCTCTGCCATGAATTTTGTCACTAAAATGCATTTTGAAAATATTTCTGTGGGGCTGCCTGGGTGGCTCAGTTGGTTAAGCATCTGCCTTCAGTTCAGATCATGAACCCAGGGTCATGGCATCAAGTCCCGCTTTGGGCTCCTTGCTCAGCGAGGAGTCTGCTTCTCCCGCTGCCTCTGTGCTCTCTCTCTGACAAATAAATAAGTAAAATCTTTAAAAAATATTTCTGTGAATGTAGTTCTATAAAATAGTGGAGGCAGCATCAGTATTTTTGGTCAAATTCTTCACTGTAGGGATTTTCATGCTCATTTATATCAGGTTGTGTGTGTGTGTGTGTGTAAATTCTTTTTAAGCTAAGTAGCTCATTTTTTTTTTACAAAGTTGGAAAAGAATTTCCAACTTCATGGAAATTTTGTCCAATTTTCTGTGAATTCTCAGTAGCTATAATTTTCTTCTACCAAGGTTCTGACAACCAACCATAAGATAATATAATCCTGCTCAGATATAAGTTTTGACTGATGGTGTGTGCAAGAATGTGGGGCTAGATCTGTAAAATAACATGTTTGTTTCCAACCTCCATTGGAAGAAGTGACATCAGAAAACCTGATTTGAGCCTGGTCTCTCAATGCCAAACTGTTTGAAAATGGATTGTTCTTTCATTTTACCCTGCTATGTATGGATTCTAATCTACCTTTTCTTCCACCAAGTTGCCCTTCATGTTGCAAAGATGTTGGCACAACCATATTCAGGTTCTTATCTCTAAAGGTCATTTCCAGAGCTTAAGAATTACAGTAAAAAAGTGCCTTCATAGAAAACAAAAAGGAATTAAGAAGTGTATTATTTATCCAGATGATTATTTCAATAGTTTATTTTAGTAATAGAGACCTGGCTGTTTTATTACTGATAATAAAACTCTAAGTAAGACCATATTTCTCTTAAGTTCCCATTTTTATGTATGTTGGAGATATAATCCAGCTTTATATATGAATATGGGCTAAAACATTTTAAAATTAGATCTATGTAGGAAAATAGAAGACATATGTTTTGAGGGAATGAACACGTGATATTAAACAAGTCACCAAACTTCTCTGTGATTCACTTTTTCACCTGAGAAGAAGACATTTTTTTCCTGTTCTTCATGGAGCTGCCATGAACATAATCAGAACTGATACTTGCAAACCCAAATTCTGAGGAAGAACTGATTAAGTTTAAGGTCTGTTCCTTATCACATAAAATTGTCAACAACGCTTGCCTATTTATTCTAAGTTGGTTATGTGAAAGCTAGAAAAACTCCGAAGTCTGCAAACCAACTGCAGAAATATTGATTTGAAAATCACACAGCTATTAGTGCTGATTTAAAATGCAAAGATCATGTAAACTCAAATTTAAATTCTCGATCAAATCAATACAGTTTCCTGAGGTATAAAATTTACTGAGCACTTAATTCGTGAGAATTAAGAGAAGCACCGCTCTGGGCTGTCCTCAGGTAATTGACCATCTAGGAGAATAAGTGAGACTACCAAATGCTCAAAGGGAATAGAAGTCATCTGAGCAATTAAATTCATAAAAAAACCAATAGTCATTGGGACTCCCGGCTGGCTCAGTTGATGGAACATGCAACTCTTAATCCCAGGGTTGTGAGTTTGAGCCCCACATTGTGTGTGGAAATTCCTTAAAAATAAAATTTTAAGGGGCTCCCAGTGGCACAGTCAGTTAAGGGCCTGACTCTTGGGCTTGGCTCAGGTTGTGGTCTCTGAGTTGTGAGATTAAGCCCCATGTGGGGCTCCAGGCTTGCTGTGAAGTCTGCTTGAGATTCTCTCTCCCTCTCCGTCTGCCCCTCCTGCATGCTCTCTTTCTCTCTCAAGTAAATAAACAAATCTTTAAAAATAAATAAACAAATAAATAAAATCTTCTAAAAAAAGTCCTCGTGTTGCTTGTCATAAAAAGAAAGATAAAATACTGTCAATCATAAATAGTACTAGATACAGGTTAGAATGACTTTCAAATGTTAAGCCGTAGAAGCAGAGGTATGTGTTTTAAATTAATCTGCCCCCCCTCCAGAATTTAGGGTCCACGAACATTGAGCGGACAGATTCAGGGATGAGAGGTCACATTCAACTTAGCATATTTTCGAGTGATATTTACAATGACTATCCTGCCAATTTTCTCAGTATGAGTAACTGGAACTGTTCATAAGAGAAAAAAGAAGGAAGAGGTTCGGTTTTTCCACTTATTTATCGCAGGTTTAGTTTGCACTTCAAGGACCATTGCACAGTGGGACACCGTCATAAAGTATCAATGTTGACAAATAAATGAGGTAAAAATTCGCAGAATGACAATAAAACAGTATTAGAATTTTTTTCATTCATTTGGAATTTTGGTATCATTGCTCATTTGATTTTTGGCAAACTACAGCAAGATTTATGACTAGCAAGCAATCTATTTGGCTCTTGCATTACCCTCTTATTGCATTATTGCATTATTAGCTCTCATAATTATCCTCTTAAAATCGAACATATTACAGCTATTTTTTTTATTTTGAGGTAAAAGTGGGCTGCAGTTAAATATATGTGAAACTCCAGGGTTAATACAAGTGAATCTTATTCTTGACCTTCAAGTGATGAATTCTGAATAAATGGCAATAACTAGCCAAAATAAAATTCATGCTGGTTTCCTGGTGAAATATTTCATTACACTTTCACACCACTTGTTTACACTTATAAAATGCACATGTGCTAGAGAAAAATATTCATATTATCTATTGATATTTTTCATCACTCTGCTTACCCATCCCCCCTCCCTTCTTTAAAGACTGTTTTAGAGCAGTGATCGGGTTAGACTAAAAATGAGGAGCCCCAGATAATGTTCTGGGCTTTCACAGCTAAACAGCCCTTGCTTAGATTATTACCAAGAGAGTTGGGCTCTAGTCAAATCATGTATAGTCAATTCACGTTGTATTTTTCTTCCTTGACACACGTTAGCTTCTATCTGTTAGAAGGAAAGTGGAAACTTGCCTATATTCTTGGCTATTTGGGAACTTCACTACGAAAGTTTCATAATAACTGAGTCTTATTTCTTTTAATTGCATATACTCTAACATTAAAGTTGAGAGACCTTTTTAACCCTGATGAAATTTCAGGGATGACTTTATGATCTGACAGTAACATAAATGAGTATATTTTGAAAAGGAAGAAAAAAAACCCTGTAATGTCTTGATTGTAAAGAGATTTGATGTATTTTCTTTAAAGTTTCTGATGAGGTATGGCCCCCTCATTTCATTAGAATGGGGAGTGGGAATCAAAGGAGGTTGACAGTTGGTTGATGTGTATGTCTAGCCACTAAATCATTGCATTCATGCTAAGACCTCCTATGAGCTCCCATTAAATCCCATTCAGCTCATGAGGTAATATATGTACTGTAGCCTATGGCTGCGTTATTGCTGTTTTTTTTCCTCCCCATTAAATTCTCACAAACTCACATGGTCCTCTAGGCTTTCTTTTAAAGTTTCATATTTAATATAAGTAGATCTCAAAAAACGAATGCTGAGAAAAAAATTAAGTTATAGAAATAGATAAACAGTGTGGTATCATACTACACATATATATATGTATATTTGCATAACGTTATATTTTAAAATACGTGCCAACTCATGATGATAGTTGTTTCTGGGGAAGATCCAAAGGTAATAGGACTGAGGTTGTTGTCAAAGAAAACGTCAACTTCATCTGTAAAATGCAGCTTATTATTTTTTTTAAAGTCATCAAATCTCTATTGATTTGGAGAGCAGAGTATTATAATCTCCTGTGAATTTCTCTGTATTCTTTGAAATGTTGCGAATTAGCAGTAGCCATAGAGTAGGGGTGAGGTGGATGGGATCTAGAGAAAGACTGGCTGGGTTTTAATCGGCCACTTACTGCATGACCAGGAGCAAGTCACTTAACCTTCCCGTGCCTCAGTTTCCTAATCTATAAAATGGTATTAATAATAATTAGCACCTACCTTACTGGCTTGTGAGAAGTAAATGAGGTAATACACAATAGTGTTTAGAACAGTGCTTGGGACATAGCAAGGACCCAACAAATTATAGCCAGTAAGTAATTTTTTGATATCTCATAATTTTTTCTGCAGAATTGTAAGTCGTTTTTAAAGAACTTTTATGAAATTCATTTATTCCTGGATAAATGTAGAAGCAACATGTATATAAGACCAGTATAAACATTTATTTAATGAAGCTAAAGAACGGGAACTTGAGTAAAATATTTCCGTACTTCATTCCAAGTATTAGGAGGCCCCTTGCTTCCAACTGGCCATGATACTTCAAAGTCATTCTCTAGGACTCTCAGTAATTCAACTGTCTGATCTTTCTCCCTTCTGTTTCTCACATCTTTCTTCTTAGCTCTGAATCTCCCTAGTACAACCCAAATAGTTTTGAACAGGAACACAGCAAGTATGCATTTCTTCTTTTGGCGACAGTAGCTTTAGTATTAACTGAAAGGCAGGGTGGATAATGTGACACGCGCTTTACTTTCAGCAGACTTGTTAATATCAGCTCTGAATTTTTCATGACGGCTTCGGTAACCTGTAGCCTGGAGCTGAAGCTCTGGGGGTTTCCACCACAAAGAGGTGGATCAGCTGAGCTCTCACTTCCCATCTGGCACTGGGTGACAGGGACAGTCAGGGGGGGCTGCAGGAAACCTGAAGAAGAAGAAAGCTGATGTGGGACACCCATTGTAGTGCATAAAAGACGAAACATGTGCTGTTGTATGGATGTATCTTTGAGACACTTGCTTATCACTGGCTTCAGAATATACTTAGCCAGTGTGCTCAACGTTAGTCACAAGAACAGCTGCCGCTCGTGTAAGTAAAACCCTCAAACCCAGTGGCATCCTGATTTGCCAAACCAGATTCAGGACCTTTGTGCATGGAACGTTTTATGCTGCCTGGCACGCGTATTATTTCCCCACACAGGCAGGCGTGCGCGTGCGGGCACACACACAGACACACACGATTGAGATTCGAAGCTGTTTGAAATTGTAAACCATCTTAGCTATGTCCCAAAGGTAACAAAATGATCCCAAAGTTCTCAAAGAAGCTGTATTTGATGTCTGAAAGTCTACAAAGAAAGTTTTTGAGGACGTTGGGAGGCTCAAATGTATTCCTATGTGAAAAGTCAAAAAGAGTAATATAAAAATAGACAAAATGTGAGCATTTACCTTTCTTGAGTTTTACGGTGCTATCTTTTTTTTTTTTTTACTGAAATATAGAGTTGCTCTTCTGTTTGCAGGCAATTGGATCACTATATACTTGATTTTATTTTTAATAACTGTAACAATTGACGTTTGCTCTAGACACACCTAAACTATAATTCTTAGTATACAGGACGATTTGCAAGCACACCAGGAGCAAGATGTTCTCTTAATTACAGTATTCTCCAGTCACACCCTTTGTTTCTGTCCTACCAGGAAAAAAAGTTACGTAATTAAAGCTTAGTCTGTACTTGGAAAAAAAATTTTTTGTAGAGTCATAGCACTACAGCTCTGAATGACAAACAATGAAAAAGAGTAAATATGTACACTGCAACTATCATTTTTTGGTAAATCTTCATTAACAGAAAGAAACAGATCAACTTTTGAAACTAATTCTTACTTTCATTTTCTTCTTAAATTATTTGTCTCACTATTTTCAATCGTCCACTACAATATTCCTCTAACTTCAACATGCATTCATTGTTCCTGTTTCATGTGTAAGGAATGTCATTTTTAAAAGCTCATTAGCAATAACTAACATCCTAACTTTTTCTTTCAATATAAAAATTGTATTAAAATGGTATAATAGGGGCACCTGGGTGGCTCAGTCGTTAAGCCTCTGCCTTCGGCTCAGGGCGTGATCCTAGCGGTCTGGGATCGAGCCCCACATCGGGCTCCTCTGCTAGGACCCTGCTTCTTCCTCTCCCACTCCCCCTGCTTGTGTTCCCTCTCTCGCTGGCTGTCTCTCTCTCTCTGTTAAATCTTTAAAAAAAAAATGCTATAATAAGGTGTACATTTACAGGAAAGTAATAGTAACTAAACTGTCACACAGATTTGTTATAATAAAATGGTTAAAATATTAAGCAATTAACTTCACAGTCATGAACTCAAAACACTTTGCTGATATTCTCCAGCTATAAAGTGACGCGAGTACAACCTACTTACGGGTGTCCCCATGCGTGTTTGTGCACAGACTAGCATGTTCCCAGTCCTGTAAAAGGATTAAGATTGGTGAGTCGAGAATTTGAAGAGTTTTGCTCTGTTTTAAAAATTATTTTATTGTAAAGGAATAATAAAGCATTTAACCCTTGAAACCAACCTATGTTTTATATAGCAAATGTAGAATTGAAGACTATAATTTTAGCTCTTGAGCAAAAGTCACATTCTCTCGGCCATTATATCTACCTGTTTGGCTTTATTTGATGAATAACAAATGACTCCCAAACTTAGTGTCTTAAGACAGCCATTTTATTTTGCTCGTGACTTGGTGGGTCAGAAATCCTGGGAGGGTTTGGCTGGTCTATTCTCATTAGGGTCTCTTGTGTGCTTGCAGTCAGGTGTGGGCGGGGCTGGCAGTTTTCAAGCTCTCCTGGGCTGGACATCTAAGATGCCTCATTCTCATCTCATAGCTGGCACTTGATGCTGACCGTCAAGTGGGATCTCAGTTACACTGTCACCCAGGACACCCACGGCTGGCATCTTGAGCATGGCCTGGGCTTTCTCACAGCCTGGAGGTCTAAGGAAATTCTGACTCCTTACATGGCAGCTCATAGTTCCAAACCCATGTGTTCCAGTGACAAAGGTAAAAACTGCCTTGGAATTCACATAATGACACTTCCGCTGCATTGTATTGCTTACGATGGAGTCTAGAAGTCCAACCCAGATTTAAGGGAAAGAGGAGTGGCCACTTCTTTAGAGGAAAATTATAAGAGATTTGTGGACATATTTTAAAACTACCACACTACGCTCTGTAGGATAGCAATACACGGATCATTTGAGAGACAACATGGAAATGCTGGATCTTTACCATGAGTTCTATCAATAGAATATCATTTTAGTCAATGCAGAGCTCAAATCACCTCAGATACCTTGTAGTGGCTATGGTAGGTTGCATTTTCCAAAATGGCTATAATAATGTTTCTCGTCTCACCTGCTCTTGCAGAATCTTGCCATTTCCCCATCAAGAGATAGAATCTCTTTCTCCTTGTCTTAAAATTGGACAGGCATTTGTGGTGCTCTTGACAAATAGGATGCAGCAAAGTGACACTGCACGCCTGGCTCCCAAGGCTGGTTTACCAAAGGTGATATGGTTTCCACCTGAGCTTCTGCCTGGGGAACGCTTATCCTGGGAACCCAATCGCCATGTGGTAAGAGAGCCCAAAGCATCCCCCAGGCAGCATCCACTGCAAGACTTCCGATGAGTCCAGCCCCCACCCCTAAGCCACTCTCGACAGTGCTAAGTGTAGCAGAGACAAGCTATCTCTGCAAGCCTTTCCCCGAGATACACGAGGCTCGAGGCTCGTCTTCAAGTACTGAAGACGTATAGAGTAAGGAATGTTGTGGTTTTGAAGGTCTACGATGCAGACAACAGCTCTTTAGGGCAGATTAATCAGAAACATAATGCTACACACCTGGTTAACCTAGGAGAAAAATTCTTTTCTTGAGCAAATGTGTATACAGGATGCAGCTACAGATAAGCAATCCATTCATTCACTCGATAAACATTTTATCAAGTTTTCGGTATGTTCCAGGCACTCACCGTTGTATGGGATGGGATTACAACAGTGAACAAGATAGACGTTAGTCTCCTCATGGCATTTATATTCTGGGAAACAAGTAGAAATTAACAAATAATAAACAAATACATAAATAAAATACATAGTATCAGTTGGTGATAAATGGGGGAAAATACCAGAGAAGAAAGATAGGGAACATGGGGATGGATAGAGGTGATAATCACTTACAGGGTGGGAGTGGGAAGCCTTCCTGAGATGATCAAATTTCAGCAAAAACCTGAAGGAAATGAGAAAGCCAGCAAAGAAGTTACCTGAGTAAAGGATGTTCTAGGCAGAGGGAGCAGGAAGTGCAGACGTCTCGAAGCAACAGAGGTGATGGAGTCTACGGAAAGCAAGGACAGGTTGTGGGAGCTTCAGCAAAGGAGACTGTGATGGGAGATGAAGGAAGTAGAGAAGGAACCAGACTCTCTAGGGCCTTCCAAGCAATTGTAAGAATTTACTCTGCATGAGAAATGAATCGTTGGGAAAAGTTTGAGTGAAAGGATGACATGATTTTTTTTTAAAAAAAGGAGGACATGATATAGCTTAGATTTAAAAGGATTCTGTTGGTTGCTGGAATAAAATACAGTAGGGTAAAGAGTGGAGCCATCAGGAAAATGAAAAATAGTGCCGTGGACAAAGATCATAATGGCAGAGTGGTGAGGAGTGACTGAATCAGGATGAATTCTGATGGAAGTAAACCAGCAGATTTACTGATAGATTGGAATGGATGCGGGGTACGAGAGAAGGAAAGGAGTCAGAGATGACTCAACGCATTTTAGAGTGAGCTTCTAGAAGAATGAAGGTGCCATTTATTCTGATGGTGAATACTGTGGGGCAAGATGCTTTGAGGGGAGATCAGAAATTCCCTGGACATGTTAAGTTTGAGATGTTTACTAGATATCCAGTTAAATAAGAGTTACTAGAGTCTGGTAGTTAGTAGAAACATGGAATTAGCGATTTGGAAGTTTTCAGTATTTAGATGGTTCACCAGACAGGAAAGCTTTATCAGGGAATCTTCTGGTGTGTACGGCAGCTGACATAAACTGTCCTACACAGCAGACTGATACTAATTCTGATCCATTATTTCACAACTTAGACATACCTGGACAAAAAATTCCTTGTCCCCATGAAGGATTAAGAGATAATAAAACGAACTTAGTGGCATCTATTTATTCTTTGAATTGATCACTCTGCAGCATGGCCTATTTACAAAATGGCATCTGTAGCTACTGTGTTCTTTGCCTGGGTATATTCACAATTTGCTGTGGTGGAGACAGTAAATTGTTGTTAATGCAATTTTGTTACTTAAAGAAAATCTTGCTTGAATGTAGTTTGTTTCTCTAACTAATAGGGTACTTCTCTTGACAAGTGCTGTTACATACCACAAATCACATGCCTGACAGAAAGAAAGAAAGCAGAAATTGCAGGTTATTGAAGTGATCCAATGGCTTTGCTTGTTATACACTTGAACATAGCACAGCACAATTGGCCTGATGCTTTGATCACTTTCAATTTACACACACAAGGGCAAACGCTGTTTTCTGAGCCACATTTCTTTTCTAGATTCAACAGTGCAAATTAGAGCAGATTACCTAATGTAAGTTATGAGTAATCTACAGAAATTATGGGTTTTATGGTAGAACCTTAGCATAGGAGTTTTGTATCAGCCAACGTTTATAAGGAGTCCAGCTGTCAAAGTTTAAGAGATAGGAATTGCCAGAGACCACTCTCCTGATTGCTTTTCAACCAGTTGAGAACAATGCCAATTGAAGGATTGTATTTAAAAACTCTATGGAGCCAAAACATAATTTTTAAAAAGAATCTTTGTTGCTAATATATATTCTCCTAGTTTTTCATTGTGTTTGGAAAGTTTTCAGAGTACGGGTTGCTAGACTTCAGGAACTGGGGGAGGGGAGAAGTGCACATGGACAAATCAAGGTCATCATTAACATTTAACACCCTGAAAGAAAGACTGAGATTCACCTATTCACCCTTCCCTCTCCATGCAGCCCTGGTGGAGCTTAAGAAGGCAATGAATTAAATTTATTCCAGACGGCCTGGGGTTTTAGCTACCATGAGAGACAGGCTGATGTTGGAAGAAGCTACGGAAGAATATGCCAATCTAAGCCTGTACTCCACCAACACAAGGAAAATGAATGAAAGTTAAATACACATAAATTTAAAGCCAGCAAGTTCATGATAATGTGACCAAAACGTTTAAGGTTAAAATATTAATTTGTATACTCTTATCTGAAAGTTCCAAACTGGTGAACTTGCAGAAATAGTTGACATTTCGTTATAACTAGTTTATAAAGAATACTTTGGTAAAAGCTAATATGTATGTTTATTTTGTCACGTGTAAAGCACAAAGCTATGTTACAATTCCATTTAATTATGGCCTGGCTCTGTACAAAAGATGCCACAGCATTATAATAAAAGCCACCAGATGTCACTGTTACGGATTATATTCACGTGTATGCTAATTTGAAAATATGTGACCTTTTCATTACTCAGTTTTGAGAAATTCTGGGTTATAATTTTGCCTTGAAGAAAATATTTTAACTGGGCTTTCTTAACTTACAGCGAATTTTTTCCCATGGGCCTTAACTTCTCTATAATTCTTTTTAGGGTATTTTTGCAGTGGTTGTAAACTTAATTAGGAAGTAGAAAAGATTTTCCCACCAGGAGGGTGTACTATACATGGGTTGCTGTCAGAGTTTTCCTTTGAAAGACTTTATATACAAATAGGGCAATTTCTTATCTCCTCAGAAAAGCTGAAATGTGGGTTAGTGTGCTGGTGGGCCAGTAATTCCCCAGTCCTCGGATTCTTTGATTTTAGTAAGATCAGATAGATATTCAGTGGGGAATTGGGCATGGCAATTTTTCTGCCTTTTATTTTTTTTTAAGATTTTATTTTTATTTATTTATTTGAGAGAGAGAGATAGATAGTGACAGAGATAGGGAGACAGAGACCAAGCTGGGAGGAGAGGGAGAAGCAGGTTCCCGCTGAGCAGGAGACCAGATGTGGGGCTCGATCCCAGGACCCTGGAATCATGACCTGAGCCAAAGGCAGATGCCCGACTGACTGAGCCACCAAGGCGTCCCTGTCTTTCTGCCTTTTAGCTTCTACTTAGAAAACTAACTCTTTCTTAATGCATGGTAGAGAAGATGATTAGTTTGGCACTCAAATGAATATAGGTTTCACACCCCACAACACTCACTATTACACTACAAAGGGGAGATCAAAGATAAATTGATACATTAGAGCAAAATTTACCTACTCTATACATCTTAAATACAGGTTATGTTTCCCTTTATTTTTTTTTTAAGATTTTATTTATTTATTTGATACAGAGAGAGATAGCCAGCGAGAGAAGGAACACAAGCAGGGGGAGTGGGAGAGGAAGAAGCAGGCTCCCAGCAGAGGAGCCTGATGTGGGCCTCGATCCCAGGACCCTGGGATCACGCCCTGAGCCGAAGGCAGATGCTTAACGACTGAGCCACCCAGGCGCCCTATGTTTCCCTTTAAATAGCAGCATCATGTCGACAACATCTCTCCTACATAGACTAAATGAAACAAAGGATTTAATAATAAGAATTTCTGTATGGGGGGGCGCCTGGGTGGCACAGCGGTTAAGCGTCTGCCTTCGGCTCAGGGCGTGACCGGCGTTGTGGGATCGAGCCCCACATCAGGCTCTTCTGCTATGAGCCTGCTTCTTCCTCTCCCACTCCCCCTGCTTGTGTTCCCTCTCTCGCTGGCTGTCTCTATCTCTGTCAGATAAATAAATAAAATCTTTAAAAAAAAAAAAAGAATTTCTGTATGGGAAGCAAATTAATGAGATGGATTTTGGAGAATACTAGTGTTTGGAACACCTGGCAATTCACACCTTGTAGGGTGAATGTATACCATTTATTTTCTGGATTTTTTTTTTTAAGATTTATTATTTATGTTAGAGAGGGGAGAAGAGCAGAGGGAGAGGGAGATAGAATCTCAAGCCGACTCCCCGCTGAGCGCAGAGTCCCACAAGGGTTCCATCTCAGGACCCTGAGATCACGACCTGAGCCGAAATCAAGAGTCGGAAGCTTAACAGACTGAGCCCCCAAAGCACCCTAGAATTTAAACCACTTGAAAACAGAGGTTTATTTAATTATGTGATTGTGAAATTTGATGTACCCAGGTTGGCTGATTAAAATAAGGCTCTCACAGGGCACCTGGCTGGCTCGGTTGGTAGAGCACGCAACTCTTGATCTTGGGATCATGAGTTCGAGCTCCACATTGGACATAGAGTCTACCTAAAAGTAAATAAGTAAATTGTTTAAGAAAAAATAAAATAAGGATCTCACAGGACTTCAGATGGAGTACATTTGAAGGATTTTTTTTTTTAAAGAAAGGACCATGCAGGAAGCTAGAAAGAGATTTCACGTCTTTATAAGTACTAGTTAAATCCTACTAAACTGATGTTGGTATGTTGGTATAGATCAGTAAAATTTGTATAGAAAAGGGGAAAAAATGAGGAAAGTTTTGAGAAATGAAAATGTCCCTGACATAGGAACAAGTAGTAACAGCCGCAAACCTGTCTGCGTGCTTATGCCACTGTGGAATGCTATTCAGCATATGGCGAGCTTGCCCCTTTTGCTGTCTGCCCAGGGCAAGGGATGAATTATCCAGGTAAAATCAAGTTCCTTCTTCAATAGATGCAAAATATTTTCCCCATGAGATGTCTCAGAGTCTAGGCAAAAAGCTGTTGTTCAAATAACTGAGAAACTAGCCAGACATTGCTACATATGATTTTTAAAAAGTTTTCATGGTATTAAAAACATTTTAATGATTTTTTTAGAAACATTATCACAAGGGAATATCGGTAAAAATCTTCCATTGTAGTATTCTTTATGTGAAGAAATAAAGGCAGTAAAGAGAGGAAGAATCTTCCATTCAGAGCTCACCATTTTTTCTTTCTCTGCAAGGTCTTCTAGTTCCAAGACGGTTATGCTTAAATTTCTGGAACAATGATAAATTTTTTTTTTTTTTTTTTTTTTTTGGTAATCAGGAACTGGGCTAGATTTAAGTCATCGATCTAGTTAGAAAGACTTAAAATCTATTCCTATTTCCTTGGGCTTCACAGTCTTTTCACTGAGAGAGGGAGGGTCAGGGAGAACAGTACCACTCACTCTGCTACAGGACAAATGTCTCTGATGTCCACTTGCATTTCCTATTGTCCTTTTGGTTGTTGCTGTGATTTTGTTCAGGACCTAGTCTCGGTTGATACACATCGTGACAAATTAGGGAAATTTGAACAGAACACCTTACATGCTTAGAACTTAAGCTGAAGTGCTTCCCAGATTAACATCTGCTTTGGTCTTAGAAGATAAGGTTGCATTCAGAGAGTAAAGAGAATGAGTGAGTAACTTTATCACTTTATAGCTAACTCCTTTCCATTTTCAAGTCTGTTGAAGAAATAGTGAAAAGATGGAACTCTAAATTCAAGTTGTTAGCTTGCTTGGTCCAAAGCAGAGTCCAGTGCATGCCTAATCATTAAATCATACTTGTTTCATCTTATTAGGTACTCTCAGCTGTCTTTGCTGGGCTTTCCATTTGTCTCCAAGTCACAATACCTGCCTTGATTGTCTCAGGAGCCCTCAAATGTAGACCTATTCCATGCTCTGCTTATCTCCCTTAAGCTCACATCTACCTTGAGTCATAAACATATGTGAGCAAGGGAGAATGAAGAAAAGGGAAAATCAAAAGATTTCATCAAGAGGTGATGATGAATATTGAGGATATTTTGCTGTATACATTATCATATATATCACATTGCTGCAAATTGTCATAGTTCAATCGATGAAAGCCAGGGTTCTCCAGACATTTCCATTTGTTTTTGTTTTTTTTTTAAAAGATTTTATTTGTTTATTCGACAGACATAGAGACAGCCAGCGAGAGAGGGCACACAAGCAGGAGGAGTGGGAGAAGAAGAAGCAGGCTCATAGCGGAGGAGCCTGATGTGGGGCTCGATCCCATAACGCTGGGATCACGCCCTGAGCCGAAGGCAGATGCTTAACCACTGTGCCACCCAGGCGCCCCCAGACATTTCCATTTGTAATAGAATTTCAAAAAGTACAAGATTCAAAATTTTTCATTTATTACATAATTTACAATTATCATCCTTTACTTATTTTCCCATGATTACATCATAAACTGTCCTGAAATATCTTACTGGTAAAAGTACCCCTTACCCAAGCTCTTCTTGTAAATACCTAATTTCCTGGTGTGTTAGCAGCACATTCTGTTGCCATTTTGTGAACCAGTTCTTGCTCATAAGTCATGTCAACAGCTACAGGAGGCTGATTTTCTTGCCAGTTGTCTGTTATTAATCTCTTCGTTGTAGTTTGGGTTTAAGCTACAGTGGTCTAGAAATTCTAAGTAGAAGAGACTATTGCGTACTAGTGGGATTGGGAGCTGGTGGTTACCTACACGGTTGCATTTCTGACATCAGCTCACTCACTGGATTAATCATCAGGCTGTGTCTACACTTTCCAACAAGCAACTCATTTGCAAATTCACCAGATAAATAAAAAGATATTAGGCAAGAAAGGAAAGGTGAAAGACTAATATACTGAAAATCACGCGTGCTCAAATTCCAAACTGTTATATCAAATTTAAGGCAATCACTAACTTCTTCTTTTTTTTAAAGATTATTTATTTATTTTATCTTAGAGAAACAGAGAGAGAGTGTGTGAGCAGGGGAAGAGGCAGGGGGAGAGAGAGAGAGAGAATCTCAAGCAGACTTCATGCTGAGCATGGAGCCCAATGTGGGGCTTGATCTCATGACCCTGAGGTCACGACCTGAGTGGAAACCAAGAGTCGACACATAACTGACAGCCACCCAGGTACCCCAGCAATCACTAACTTCTAAGAAAAGAAAATTCCAGGATGGAGGAGGAGCAGCGAGATCTAAAATCCTGGTTTTTATCCCTTGATTTTCCTTTCCCTTGGGAATTCCTACCTAATTTCACCTGCCTCCATTATGAGGGCCACTAGTAGAAGCAGGGGGGTTACTGACCCTCACCAACCTCTTAATTCCTCACATGATCGAGAGAATGTTAGATCATTCAAACATGAAATTACTCAAGGCTAGAAAAGTCTTCAAAGGGAGGTAAAACGGCACAATACAAGGTACTCTTTAAAGTATAAATTACCCATGGGGCGCCAGGGTGGCGCAGTCATTAAGTGGCTGCCTTCGGCTCAGGGCGTGATCCCAGAGTTCTGGGATCGAGCCCCACATCAGGCTCCTCCCCTGTGAGCCTGCTTCTTCCTTTCCCACTCGCCCTGCTCATGTTCCCTCTCACGCTGGCTGTCTCTCTCTGTCAAATAAATAAATAAAATCTTTAAAATAAAATAAAAGTAAAATAAAATAAAAGTAAAATAAAATAAAATAAAATATAAATTACCCAAATCCAGTTTCGAGATCTTTGGAGCCATGCTATTTAATACAGTAGCCATTAGCCACAAATGACTATTAAGCACTTGAAATATGCATAGTCCCAACTGAGATGTGCTGCAAGCATAAAATATATGGTGGATTTCACAATAAGAATGTAAAATACCTCATTAATAGTTTTGTATTGATTAAAGAGTAATTTCATATTGATTACATATTAAAATGATATTTTTGACATATTTTGACAAGTTAAAGATATATCATTAAAACTCTTTTTATCTAAAAAAATTAAAAAACTACTTTTATCTGTTTCTTTTTACTTTATTCTACAGTGGTTGCTGGAAATTTTTAAATTACACATGTGATTTGTATTATATTTCTATTGGACAGTACTCTAAAGAAATGTTCTAATAAGGTTCCTGCCTCACTGCTAGCTTGTGACTATTGCAGAAACTTCTAGGAATATATTGACTTGAACGGGGATTTTTAATTTAAGCAGACCTGAGTTTATAGCCCAGTTCTCCACTTACTACCTGAGTGACTTTAGACATATTACTTAAACTCTNTAGCTGAGGAGCCTGACGCGGGGCTCGATCCCATAACGCCGGGATCACGCCCTGAGCTGAAGGCAGACGCTTAACTGCTGTGCCAGCCAGGTGCCCCAGCTCTAAAGAAATGTTCTAATAAGGTTCCTGCCTCACTGCTAGCTTGTGACTATTGCAGAAACTTCTAGGAATATATTGACTTGAATGGGGATTTTTAATTTAAGCAGACCTGAGTTTATAGCCCAGTTCTCCACTTACTACCTGAGTGACTTTAGACATATTACTTAAACTCTGTCTCAGAGGCTCCAGGTACAAAATACAGAGAATAATATAGTGCCCACCTGCACCATGAGGCTGCTGTGAAGATTAAATTAAATAAATTTCTCATTTGCCTCACTCATAAGAATGATTGTTATGACTAGTGTTATTTACTCTTAATTCCTTTTTTTTTTAAAGATTTATTTTATTTATTTATTTGACAGAGATAGAGACAGCCAGTGAGAGAGGGAACACAAGCAGGGGGAGTGGGAGAGGAAGAAGCAGGCTCATAGCAGAAGAGCCTGATGTGGGGCTCGATCCCATAACGCTGGGATCACACCCTGAGCCGAAGGCAGACGCTTAACCGCTGTGCCACCCAGGCGCCCCATTTACTCTTAATTCCTAATATCCAGGGATTCTTCTCAGTGTTCTTAGATTCATCACATCTAAGCTGAAGAGAGTAAAACCCCAAGAATACTCAATAGGATTCCCTCACCTGCCTGAATCAATTATACCTTAGTTTCCCTGGATGGTTGACACCCAGAATTACACCTTTTCAAAAGAGACCAGGCGTAATAATGAGGATATAACCTTCTTACAGGCCGTAGCTGAGTGATGGATGTTTATATCAGAAATGTCTACATACAGATATGGGACCTATAGATACAGTTGGTTTATTGCGTAAATTAGCAACACAAATTATTTGATATAGAAGAGGGAGTTGGCCATAAATTAACTACAGCAACTGAGTATTTCACTAACCTGTTTCATTTCAATTTTTAATAGAATTGTCTGATATAGTCCAATATTTGGACTCAGAATCGAAATAAAGAATGTGTATTAACAGAAAATATTACTTTACTCATAAACACAAAACAAAACAAAACCCTGATTGATCAGTATTTGGAACACTGCATGCAATTTTTTTTGCCAAACCTAAAACAAACATAAAACAAGACAGCATTAAACTTATAGCAACTGAAATAAGAAGAGGAAAACACTTCTGAATAACTATAGAAAAAGAAAAGCCCAAGTATGAGAATGATCGTTAAGACTAGAGACATAGGTTTGAGTATAACAAAGGACATCATCTTGCTTCCTGAAGTTCTTAATTCTAAAACTACCATGCAACTCAAGGATTTGGAAAAAAAAGGCATTTGAATGCATATTAAATATTAAATGAAGTACTACTTTACTTGATACATTGCCCCAAGAGATAATACAGAAAATAAAGTTTGGAAGGGGATTTAAACTAACTGATAGATGCTGGACATATAATGTGATTTTTTTTAAAGGAAAGTAGAGATGCTTTGGAAATTGCCTTGAGGGCTGCTATCCTTTCCCCCGGAAACATGTTCTTGTGTCATTACGAGTGTTCCAAGGCTCACGTCTTAGACTATGACAGCAACTACCTAGTAGACTATAACAGAAGAGATGGAAAGATTTTACAGAGGCAGTCACTCGGCTGCAGGAATGAAGAAGAAATGCAGTTGGGCGACAGGTTGGTGTCCACACAGATGTGGCAAAGGCCACGAGGCGGAAGGTCTCAGGTGGTGTAACACACTTTTCTCTGCAGGCAGAGGGGACCCAGTGGCAGTCTATCCAGGAGAAGGCTACTTAGAATCTAAATCAGGGGCCAGTGGTGATTAGACAGGGGCATCATAACAACTTGCCCAGGGGTCAGGAACTGGATTCCAGTTTCTTTAGTGGCGTGGAAGAGGAAGAGAGAAAAGACTTGTAAGGGTAAGGCAGAGCATGAGTCTTTTTTTTTTTTTTAAGATTTTATTTATTTATTTGAGTTGGGGGGGGAGAAAACAGAGGGAGAATGAGAGGGAGAAGCAGACTCCCCACTGAGCAGAGCCCAATGCGGGGCTTGAGCCCAGGATCCTGAGATCATGATCTGAGCCGAAATCAAGAGTTGGCCATTGAACCGACTGAGCCACCCAGGCGCCCGACGGAGCATCAGTCTTGGATGGATTGTGGCTCTAGGCTGGTGGTTCTTAACTAGGAGCCATTTTGCCAACCAGAGACATTTGGCAATGTGTGGAGACGCTTTTTTATTGTCACCATTTGGGGGTGGGGCATGCAATTGGCACCTAGCCAGGAGAAGCCAGGGATGCTGCTCAACTTCCCACAATGCACTGGATAGCCCCCACAACAAATATTTATCTGGCTCAAAATTTTAATAGCAGTGCTGTTTAGAAACCCTGCTCGAGGCAGATTTCCAAGACAAAACTTGGACAGAGAATGATAACACGGAAGTCAAAATTGGGTTATAACATGGGAACCAGGTGCCGGCACAAATTTGACTCAAAAGAGATCAAGGCTCACTTTGAAACGGATGTGACCTGATACCACATCGTCAGGTAGTAGGCCAGAACTCCCACAAGTCAGTATGATACAGAGCGAAAAAGCAAACCTGCATCCAGTAAGTATCTGTGGCTCAAAACGTTTCATAGACTTGACTTCCTTGTGTGTAAAATTGATATAATATCACCAGATCATAGGAATATTGTGAAAATCCTATTAACTAATATAACCTAAAATGCCTGCCGCAGTGCTTAGAACATCACGGAACTGGAACAGCTAAAAAGTTGCTGCACCAAGCCTATGAAACAGGAATTATGAACGTGCTTGGCAAATCAACAAAATAGTCTGTGTCTTAATCAAATGAACATGTGTAAACACTCACACTGATCTTATTTGGTCCCTCAGCAGCCCTGGATGCCGACTGTCACTTCCTCCTTTGGAAACTCTGCTGCCGGCTCCCATTACCCTGCACCTGCCCGGCTCACTTTCTGGCTCTCTGACTATTCCCAAACTCAATTTTAGGTTCCTCTGCTTTTGTATATGCTTTTTATTTTGTTAGAGTTCAGGCCTTTTTCTTCCCCCTCCCTGTGCACACTCTTTCTAAGTAAGATCATGTGCCCATTCTCATTGCTTCACTGGCCACTGATAGCTCCAGTCCAACTATTTCTAGTATATTCCAGAAGTACTTCAAGCTTAATATTTCCAAACCAACTTCATAAGCCCCATTTCCCTCCTGTGTCCTCTTTTGTCAGGGAATGACATGGCTATGCATGCAGTTACTTCAGCTAGAAATTCTGAAGTCCTCCTTGAATCTTCCGTCTCCCTCATTCATCACGTGAGTGGTATGAAGTTCTTCCTGCACTAACTCCTGAACAGTTCACTGAACTTTCACTTAATGCCCACTGCTGCCACCCTACAGTTCCCTCTTCAAAAATCCCTCACCTGGATTATTGCCACATTCTCCTACTGGTGTCTCTCTGCTGCCTCTCTTTTTCCCTTTTTTTGTTATTATCGTGATTGTTTCAAAGTCTTTGCACTGTTCAACACATTTAGATGGCTCTGCATTGCCCTTAAGATAAAATTCTCTTTTTTTAAATATCTTTTTTAGATATTATTTATTTGTTTGTCAGAGAGAGAGCGCACACACAAGCAGGGAGAGCAGCAGGCAGAGCAGGCTCCCGGCTGAGCAAGGAGCCTGATGTGGGGCTTGATCACAGGACCCTGGGATCACAACCTGAGCCAAAGGCAGACGCTTAACCAACTGAGCCACCCAGGTGTCCCCAAAGTTCCAGCTCTTAACACAAATTACAAAACCCTAATTCTGCCTCCAGCCTCACTCCCTGAGGTGCAGGCAAACAGATCCTTCTTTTTCTTGATTCATGAGTTCCTCACCTTGAGTCCTTCTGTTTGCTCTTCTGTTAGCATAGGACACTTTCCTCCATTCTCCCCAGCCCCCACAATTTCCTAACTTCTTCTTACGGGTCTTTGTTCAGCTATTAATTCCTCAAGACGATCTTTGCTGGGTGCTTATCACCACCCCTCTCAAGGCTGAGCTAGGCATCCTGCCGCCCTGTTCCCACTCCAGTTGCCGTGCTGTATTATACTTGCTGCTGTCGCATCTATCTTCCCAGAAAGATGTGTATAAGTTCTACAAGGAGGGAAATGGTGTCTCTCTCGTTCTTTGGTGACCCCAGCACATTACCCAATACATGAATAAATGAATAAAAACTTTTTAGTAAATGAATGAAGATAAGCTCTCATCAACCAGAAGGCAGGAGTGCTATTGATTATAAAGATGGCAGAATTCTTCTATGATGCCTGTAAGCATCAGGAAGTTCTAGGTCAATTTCAACTAAAAATTTTCTTTTTTCTCAGTGGTTCCATTCCTGCTTAACTGTGAAACTCATTGAGTCTAAAGCATATGCCAGGGCATTCTCTAGGAAACGGAGCTACACCCAGAGAGAATCTTTGCTTTTCAGATCAGTAATTCTAAACACTAGAAAGTGTTAGGAAGATAGCCCCTCAGCGCTCACTCTGAAAGGAAAGCACAGCTCCTAAGTGTTCCTAAGCCTGGCTGTCTTAAATGCTTGACCCAAGGCCATGCACGAGTAGGTACTCAACTAACATTTCTTTAAATAAATGATTTCAAACGTAGAATAGAGTTGAACTTTTTCATAAAATTTTAGAGATATCGCTTATCTTCCTATATTCACAAAGCCACAATGTATAGAAAATAGTTTCTCATCAGATTTTATATGACATTTCCAAAGTTCTCAGGTATTTTGATAGCAAATTTATTTGAAACATTGTAAGAATATAATCAATAGTCATTAGTGTCTGCAAATTTGAAACATTTAATCTTCAAAATTATTGCATTAGATTTGTAGTAAAATAATTAAAGATGACTATGCATTATCAGATTTGATTTTTTTTTCTTCCTGCGTCAATAAACCTAACTGTACACGATTAAGGTTGTCGTCTATGAACAAGTCCTATGTATATGTCTACATATACATAGAAGTGACTTTTGAACCTTTTTAACCTTGGAAGAAAATACATCTTTATATAATGGAAACATTACAATAAAAAAGGGATAATACACACATAAAAGTTAAATCTGCATTTAAAACAGCAGTTTGATTACCATCCGATTATGACCTTCTTCTATATAAGTGGAAAGTAAAAGATTAGAAATTTTAGCTTTGTTAACCTTTAAGAAAAGAAAGTTTTTAAAAAGCATTCTCATAAGTTGAGCATCATTATTCACTGCCCCATTCTAGACATTAAATATGAACATAGTTCCTTATTAAGCAAAATTGAACCACCATATTATTTAAAACACCTCTCTTTTTTGTTTTTAAGGAGAAGCTTACGAGTTTGATGGGAGTTAAAATGAGATGTGTGGTGAAATACGGTGCTTAATATTCCAAAGAAATATGTAATTAAGAGTGATAAGATTAAAATCATTTTCCATCGTGGCTGTTCACATGCCATATGTTAAGGAGGTCCCTTTATGGAAACACTTAGGTCTAAAAGAAGTAGATATCTTATTACAACCCTCTTCAAGTTTTCATTTAGCAAACAAACAAACAAAAAGATATCTGATGCTTGAATTAAAGGTCAATGAAACAGTGAAGGCCCGTGGGTCAGGCACAAAGAAGTCACAGTGAGGTTGAACTTCGCTGGTGCCCGACTCCAACTCGCTGTACGTAGCCATAGTTAGCATACGCTTTCCACACAGTTGGTAGCAATCAGATACATATTTAATGCGGTTTCATTATATCCTATAAATGCTGGCAATAGAATAATCTCCCCAGGGTATTCAGTGAATAATTGAAAAGAGAAAATGATGAGCACATTTAACACATGCACCCACAACCTCATGATAAAAGGCACCATTTCCCCCATACAGCACCTGTTGTCATAGCTGCTTTAATTACTTTTCATTGTAGTCGGCAGCCTGAAATATTTATCGTGAGCCTATAATTTCCCTAATCCAAAATTGACATCTACCCAAGTGACTGCAGGAACTGAAATTTTTTTCACTGCTCCTACTCCTGTGCTTAACTTGAAACATCAAAAGTGCTAAAGAAAATATCTTCCAGGGAAACTTCATTTGGTTAGGAGAATAGGTGCATTAATTAAAAGATTTTAAGATGTTCACAGAGCATTCAAAAGGCAGAGGATCCTATCAAATTTTGACTGAACTAAGGACAGAAATTTCATTATTAAATATTAAGGTGCTCAATGTGCTAAAGTAAAAGATACAAGTGAATTTAATGGTTTTTTACGTAAGCATCAACTGAGAACACATTCAGTCCATTTCTAGGGCCTCTTCTCCCAACCAGTTTAAGATGAAATTAGGGTTGACTTTTGCACCTCTTTCTCCAGCAAATTATTGGTTATAATTCCCTCACTTTGACTATGTTCTTTTGATATTGAAATGTATTATCACCTAGAATAAAGTTTGGCTGTTTCTTTGAATGAAGGTCCAAATGAATCATTTTAATTTTATCTACTTAATAAAAACGTATTTATATCTACATATTACTTACTATACTGTACTGTTGTAATGCTATACAAACTTGTTTTATTCTCATAACAATCCTATCAGATAGCAACTGTTATTTTCTCTGCTTTGCAGTTGAAGTATTTGAGGTCAGAGAGATTGAGGAATTTGCCTACAGTCATAAGGTCAGTTAGTGGCAGATATGGGATTCAATCTCAGTTTAGCTTCAGAATCTGGGTTCCTAACCTCTATACACTGAAAGCCAATGTAGTTTCATAGGAAGGTCCTTATGGATAGAAAAATAATTTTATAGAAACTTCATTCATTCAGTGTGAGTAGAAGACCAGTTCCAATTAGCATATTCCAGAGTCAAAAACATGTTTTATATAGCAACCGAGTAAATACTCATATCCACACGCTGACACCAGCATAGCCAGCACAAAAGTCTGACAAATTAAGATTACCTTTACTGCACACATATTGTATTTCATTTTTAAAATGCTGCTTATGACCAACTAATTTGCTTCACAATTTACTAACATAGTGTTCTCAGGCCCATTGAAATCATCTGGGGAGATCTTGAAACTAAGAAATATGTAAGTCCGCCTCACTTCTACCAGTTAAATTAGAATCTCTGGAGAATAGCACTTTAAAAGCTATCGCGGTCATACCAAAAAGCTGCAGTGGTTCTGAATCTTGAGTCTGATACATTGTGTGTGAAACACGTCAGAGTGGATGAAACTGACAAGGTGCCTTGCCGTTCTCTCCGGTTGAACACGGGACTTTGGTGTGCAGGAATTTTGATTCTTTTCAACAGGGTATCAGTTTTGTATGCTAGAAAGACCTATGGAATTCTTGAAGAGATGTTAAAATATTTTACTTTCACAAGTAAATACTCATTCTTTAATCTTATTTGTACTGTTACCTGTTTTAACATAACCTTTCTTCGTTGACCCCTTAAAGACATTTAAATCCAGTGCATATCTGAACATAATCAGTTAATGGATCTTGACTCACAACAAGATCTTATTTTAAATGGGCAGTTAAATTGTAGAAAGAAAACAATGGCCCTTTGAAAACGATCAGATTAAAATGAATGTTTTTTTCCCCACCTGCACAAAATGCCTTTCCTGGTTAATTTTATATCTGTACTTTCTTCCTTTTATTCATATCCTTCCCCCCCACCAAATCTTGTGATTGTCCAATCACAGCTAATCACAAACTAATATTTAGTTTATTAAGAACTGATTTAAAGTTTGGAGCCTGAACAATGAACTGCCTTATCAAACATGAGCTATGGCTGCCAAGTTTGCTGTGTAACTAGTTCTTAGAAGTCAAGACTGAGGTCTGCTGCTGACCACTGAGAGGCAGGAGGCCTGAAACAGAGGTCACCTCACCTAACATCCTGAAGAGGAAGGTAGCCACCGACTAGGTGTATGGAGAAGATTGCTGAAATGGGACAGAGGGAACAAGGTTTGAGTCGGGTGCTTGCCTTAATAGATACAGGTCTCAGATGTGTTAACATGATTTTTTTGTTTTTGATTTCCCATCATTGGTCCTTTTTTGTTGTTGTGATCTTACAGTTTTCAACCTGAACTGGCAACACTAATTTCCGCAGCCAACTCTCTTCCGTGTTCTCTACAGAAAATGACTCTTCTGGACTTTGACAATTTTTATCAACTTTAAGTTGCATAGCTTCATCCCCCAGAGAGAAACTCATGGCCACCACTGGCCACCATTTTCAGTCTCTGTCTCAGGTCTCACTATTACTCACCCCCCCAATTTCCTCTCCCTTAAATCCCACTCAGTCACTCTAGGTTCTTTTCTCTTTCCCCTGAAGTTATCCTGACTTCTGACTTGCCGACTTCAACATTCTATTTCCAGTGGAATCTCTCTTTTGCATAGTGCAATATATCTCACTAATTTACAACTCTCCTAATTTGTAATTCTTATCAATTGCCTTAATCTGAGCTAAAAGTTTCTTTCATCCAGTCTACAAAAAAAGGTTTTGGTGAGTAAATTAGCTGTAAAAATACCACATCTGAGGACATTTTAAACCTATTTAATTACCATAAACTATTCTAATGACTTAAACATATAGCTTTTTAAATTAAGATCCTGTTGGTGGCAGCACTTTCTGCCCACAAGTCCTACCCCGTGCTTTAATAAAATCACCTTTCTGGCACCAAACCCCCCCCCAATTAATTAATTAATTAATTGAGATAATGCTGCTTGATTATACCTCAAAACACCAAAACAATTTTCTAGAGGGATCCTTCTTTAGGAGGCGTTTATTAGCATGATTACAAATGACTGTAAGTACTTAAGTTAGAGGAGTGTTTTTCTTCCAAGTATTTTTTTTAATTTATCATGGGCCTTGCCTGCAATTAGTCCGTGTTAGTGATGCTTAACTGCATTTACAGACGTTAAGCTTTTCAATAGAAACACTTAGTTTTTAAAGAAGTATTCCAAGTACGAATACATCTATTTTACGTTTCTTCTCTCCTCTTCCCTCCGATCAACCATCTCGCATAGAGCGCTCAAATGGGTGTGGATTTCTTATGTCAGTTACACTGACTGGAGCAGGAGGGATACCACCAACTTTTTTTCCTGACTGCCAAGTCTGAATCACCTCCCAAAACTTGAATATACTTGAGAGAAGGAAGGAAGGAAGGAGGAAGGAAGGAAGGAAGGAAGGAAGGAAGGAAGGAAGGAAGGAAGGGGAACCATCTCGCATAGAGCGCTCAAATGGGTGTGGATTTCTTATGTCAGTTACACTGACTGGAGCAGGAGGGATACCACCAACTTTTTTTCCTGACTGCCAAGTCTGAATCACCTCCCAAAACTTGAATATACTTGAGAGAAGGAAGGAAGGAAGGAGGAAGGAAGGAAGGAAGGAAGGAAGGAAGGAAGGAAGGAAGGAAGGGGAAAAGAAAGAAAGAAAGAAAGAAAGAAAGAAAGAAAGAAAGAAAGAAAAGAAAAGAAAGAAAAAATACCAGGTAAGCCAGGATGTTTTGAGGGTTTTTTTTGTTTGCCAGGTTTGTGAGAATAGGGCGAGGTCCTGTAACGTCAACAGACTCTATGTTAAGGCAGCAAGAAAGGATGTGTTGTGCCTTCCTTCCATTGTGAGTTTACACTCTCACACCATTCTGTTCTCTGAGGAAAACTGTGGGTGTGTAGGACTTCTCTAGAACAGCTGTGAATGCTTGGCAAGACTGCAGGACATCAAGGCATTTTGACTTCTCCCTACCCACTCCTGGCGTCATGTGTGCTTATGAGCACCCCTGCCCTTCAGGCTCTTTATTCATGCGTATGTTTGCTAGAAGCAGACATCTGCTTTCACCTCACTCTTCGATCATGAAGTCTATGAGGGGTGCAAACCTGGGAGACACGTAGTCTCTGGAAACCAAGAACACCAAGACTAGGAGTACATAGGTGTTCAGAACAATTGTAAAAATTAGGTTGGCTTTACTGTTTTAACAGACCACATACATTGGAGAATGTTACATCTCTTTCATGGCATTTTGAAATCAGGAATAGTATTACTGCAAATTGACGATTAGGTTTGTTTTATTTTCTCCATGTGGTGTTAGTTGTTTTATTGTGGTTTGCTTTGGTTTAGGTTTTAACTACAAATTAAGCCACATTAAAGAAGGAAGTTTAAAATATGATCACCTAGGAGCTCCTGGGTGGTTCAGTGGGTTTAAGCGTCTGACTCTCGGTTTTAGGTCAGGTCATGATCTCAGGGTCCTGAGATCCATCCCCGGGTGGGGCTCTGTGCTCAGCACAGTCTGCTTATCCCTCTCCCTCCCGCTCTTCCCTTCCCTATGCACTCCCTTGCGCTCTCTCTCTCTCTAAAATAAATAAATAAAATCTTTAAAAAATATATCATCGCGTAGGTCAGAGTTCCCCAATATTATTGACTTTTTTTAAAAGATTTTATTTATTTATTTGACAGAGAGAGAGACAGCCAGTGAGAGAGGGAACACAAGCAGGGGGAGTGGGAGAGGAAGAATAGGCTCCTAGCAGAGGAGCCTGATGTGGGGCTCGATCCCAGAATGCTGGGATCACGCCCTGAGCCAAAGGCAGAGGCTTAAGGACCGAGCCACCCAGGCGCCCCCAATACTATTGACATTTTGGACTGAATTGCTGAATGTCTCCTGGGGACAAAATTGCCTCAGTTGAAAGCCACTGATCTAAGGCATAGAGAAATCAATAGTATTGAAGAATAATCACTTTTTTACCCCCACATTCCTTCAAAATCAAAGTTGCCTGTGAAAACCCTTTAGGAAAGTAGTTCAATATATGCAGTACCTACAATATTTTATTTTGCACACATTTCATCACCATTACAAATGAATTGGAACTTTTTTTCTCTTTATGTCGATATGGACTATTTGACTAACATCCCCCACCAAAGACAGGAGGCACTTATTTTTTGTTAATTTTTTAAAAAAGATTTTATTTATTTATTTGACAGAGAGAGACAGAGAGGGAGGGACCACAAGCAAGGGGAGTGTGAGAGGGAGAAGCAGGCTTCCCGCTAAGCAGGGAGCCCTATGCAGGACTCAATCCCAGGACCCCGGGATCATGACCCCAGCCGAAGGCAGACGCTTAACAACTGAGCCACCCAGGCGCCCTGACAGGAGGCACTTATGATTTCACTTTGCACCAATCACAGCAGAGCAGTCTGAGACTTGGCACACAGGTATGACTGCCATTGTTGATAATGATGGTAATGATAATTTTAACAAATTCAGGGTAGAATAGTCCATATGGTTAAAACTGTCAGTATCATTATACCCACTGCACGGCCTGACATTTTATGTTTTGACATTACAACTTTAAAATCAGTTGTGAATAGTCTAGGACTAGGTCCATATCAGTGAAGGTGCTTAATTTTCTGTGGCTTAATTTTCATGTAATTATTATTTTGAGTTTCTACAAAAGTGGGACTTGAGCTCTGAGCTTTGGCGTCAATGAAACACTGCATTACTAGTAACACTAATTTGACAAATCATGTCCAAAATGTACAGTGATTAAAGCACAATAAAAGGGGTTTATTTGCTCATATAAAATCCAAAATGGATATTCCTAATAGGTAAGCTCCCCTTAATGTGGTCTTTCAGTTCCTTTTATCACATGGCTCTGTCATATTTAATGTATGGCTTCTAAAGTCATCTGTTGCTTTGTATCAAGCAAGCACAAGAGGAAATCATAAGAGGTTAGTTTTATGGACCAGCTGTATAAAAGGAAGGAAGAGCAGTGGAGGAGTCCAAGAAGGTGCCAGCCTAAGGAACATGCCTTCTGGGTCTTGGATCCTGTCCTCCGGGATGCAGATATGCACTAAACCAAGTGCTGGTCAAGGATGCTGTATTCGCAACGGGTGGAATACATAAATCTGAAGAACCCGGATGTAGAATTAGGATTCGCCATTGAGATTTCCATGGCCAACGGCTGCTGCAAGTGGACAGTAGCAGACTCCCCATGCCAGAAGACCAGCAAGCAGAACCTGGGCTAACCAAACGTGCTTACCAGGAGGAACCCAGAGGAGGCACTCTGGGCTCTCTTCATACTTCCATGACCAGATTGACTGCAAATGGGCAATACCAGCAAGGAAAGGTGACCAAGGGCTCAAACCACTTGAGGACAGAAGTCTGGGTCACTCCACGGCAAGCAATCCAGGCTACTGAAGTGTTATTGGAGAAGAGACGTCTAGAATAGGTGGTGCAGGAAGAAGATATGAAGTAATAATTATAACTCTGAGATAAACTGCAAGAGACGAGCTGCAGCTTGATTTGCTAATATTCTGGGAAACGGCACCTGGCCATGAGCTTGAAGAACTGAACTTGAACTTTTGCTCTCAGGAAAGGGACGGAGTGTGCTAGTTCAGTTTAATGACCTCTCTGGATTCACACATTTTGCCTTGTTTTCCCACCAGAATGGGAAAAGCCAGGCAACGCAGCGGGAAGCACAGGGTAGCAAATGCCCAGAGAGACTTTGCTTGATGGGAGACAGGAGACAGGAAGGAGCTCTTCCCTCTGAACAGAGTGGTCAGGCTTGCAGCAGTTTCCACAGCTCTCTGACGGTGTCCACAGCTCTCTGACCAGCCATCATGGGGCTAAAAATTGCTGGAGCACCCAGCTTCCTCTTTTTCCTCTTTCCCTTTGTTTTCTCTTCCCATCTTTCACTCTTCTCCCTTTCTTTCCCATTTCCCCTCCTGTTCCCTTCCTTTTCCTCTCTCTTTTTTCTCTTCCTAAGCAATTCAGTCCAATATCCATTCACTGGCGCTGAGCACGATACGCATTTACCCTGGGAAGGATGGGGGAGATGTTGAGGAGGAGGAAGGGGACCTGTGTGGCCCAGAGTAGAGTGCCAGAGGCAGCAGTGAGGAGAGCACATGATGGGTGGGGGAGCAGGAGGGGGGCAGTAACGTAAGACGGCTTAGAGACAGCTAGATGGCTTAGATATATTTATGAAGATGATGGGAGCCAGGTTTCTCGCTGTCAGAGACCGGAGTTATAAATAGAGAAAACTAGATGAAACTCTGTGGTGTTGGATTGAAATTGGAAATATGGGGATGAAATCATGGCTTTGAACCTTTACCCATAGATATAGACGTGTATGCATGTGTGTGTGTGTGTATGCGCGCGTGTGTGTTTTCTAGCTCTGGCCACTGAGAGAGCCTAGGAGCTACTGCCCTCCGATAGCAAAACATATACCCAGGGCCCAGATACTGCTTTTTAAATATCCTTCTTCACTGTAAGAAGCCAGCCCTCCTTGGAAGAATGGCTACAGCACAGGCAGGGGCCAAGAAAGTACAAGACGAACCTAGAACATCTTATTGTGCCAAAAAATAAAGAAGTTCTTGAAAAGCGATGGTTCACCAAGCTCGTAAACCAGCTTGAAGGCACACAACACTGGCTAAATCTGGCACAACTTTAGCAACAAAATAAATAACGAATTACAATCCTTAGAATAAAACAAATCCAGATTCCATACTGATAGAACACATAAATGAATGCATTTTTAGCTTGACAAGGAACAGAATAATTACATTATCTCAAAGTGACTATTAACAAAATACTTATGAATTACAGAGTGTAAAAAATGTAAATTTCACATCTGGAGAAGAGTCGACAGGCACTTTAATCAGGTGATCAAAATTAACCTCACCAATAAAATTGTGCACCATTTAAAAATAAATCAATAGATAATAAAATAAAGACACATTATACAAAAAAAAAGCACCCCACAACCAGCAAATGAACAAAAATGTGCACCATTTGATAAGATACAATAAAAAGAACACTGTGTCACTCCTGCGATATTCCTACAGTTTATGCATAATCTGAATCAACTCACGAGGAAATGTCAGACACGGATTAAGGAACATTCTACAAGATGACTGGCTGGTAATCCTTAAAAATGGTATGGCCACGAAAATCAAGGAGAGACTGGGGAACTACTCCTAATTGAAGGGGGACAGAAACATGGTGAGTTAATGGCAATAGGAGATGACAAACTGGGTCGTTTGGCTCTAAAGGGTATAGCAGCTGGAACTGCTGGCGTCACAGAAAGGAGTGTCGGGATCGGAGGGCAGTGAGGTATCTAAGACGAATCTTTTCTGGTTTCGGTGGTTGTGTTCCGGTTATGTAGGACGGCGTGTTGTTTGGAAGTACACACTATCATTTAAGAGTAACAGACGTGATGCTGGCAATTTCCTTGCAGCTAACTCAGGGAGAAGAAAAGTCCCTTGTTCTGGTCTTGTAATTTTTCTGTAACTTTGAAGTTGATTCATGCAGAAGCAGCAGGAGCGGAAGGGGCACTGGGCTGGTAATACTCCCCTTGCGTTTGTTCTGCCTTCCTTTCTGATGCACTCTCTTTTCCTTGCTTCCCTCAGGCTTTGTCTTCTAGGCAATCTTTTCTAAGCCAAACAATATATTTATCCATTTACATAGGAATTTCAGTGAAAGCAACTTGTAAGAAAAGACAGTTTCATTGTACTTTACTGAAAATGAGGATAAAGTGGAATAGAAGACCTTCTGTCTTTTCTTCATGGTTTGAATGCATTTTGACAATTTCATATGTTAAGGTAATACTTGTATAATATACTTTAAAGAACAGTGTGAATGAATAAATAATACTATAAGTAGTGTGCTAACAGGGGGCATTTTTGGAGGTGTTGGTTCCTACTGCTGAAGGTTTTTGCCAATTCACATTTCCTTCTATATGTGGTGTGAGAGTATATGCCTTACCGCATTCTTGCTAATGTTATTCTTCATTTTTTATAATTTATAATCAAATGAATAATCAATATAATAAATAAAATGTCTGGTTCAATTTGCGTAACTTTCATTTTTGGTAAGGTCAAATATTTCTTCATATGTTCATTGGCGATTTTAATGTATTATTTGATGAGTTACATTGACATCTCTTTGCTCATTTACGTGTTAGGTTTCTGGTACCTCTATCACTTCATTAAAAAATGGTTTTCCTATTCTGTACTTTGTCTCTTATTTTTATATTATTTTCAAATTCAAAGGTTTTTAATTATTGCAGTAAAATTATTTTTCTGCCTTCATAAAGTCTTCTTTTCTTTTGGGCCTTAGGAAGGCCTTGCCAATCCAGGGATCCAATAGGTATATCTACTCTAGTTTGGGGTGGGGGGATATTTTTGACATATTTTTACAGTTAACATTTGATTGATCTGAAATGCGTTCTGAGTATAACATAATAAAGAAAGTTAATATGGTGCTTTCCAATCATCTCAGTTCCATTTCTTTTCCTGCTGATTCACAGTCCTACTGCTATATAAATTATTGGGCAATCTATTCTGTTCCACTGACCTATCATTTGATAGGTCTTGGGCCAGCACATATATTACCTTAACTTGATAATATGCCATATAGCTTATGGAGTGATTCCTTCCTCCCTGCTTCCCATACTCACACATACTCCAGTTAATCTTCTTTTCCAAAATTTCATAGCTAACACCACCCAATTGTTTTCTCAAATAAATTTTAGAATCCCATTGTTAATATCCAAAAACAAACTTCCATGGAAATTTTGAGATTCTATTAACTATGTTTTCTATTTTAATTTGTTCATTTCATCTTTATTTTCATGTCTCTTAATTATTGGCTGGAAGTTTCTGTTGTTCTTTTTCTTCTTTCAACAGAAGATCATGAATACATTTTAACATTTAGACTCTGCCCTTTTCAATTCATTCAGTCATTCAACCACATTTATAAAGCCCCTGTTATAGGTGTGGGAAAATATCGAAATGACAAAGCGTCTGCCTTATGGAGGCAGTGTGTGAGACAGACAGCAATAAATAGATGAATAAAATTTGTCGTATTATTTAAGTAATAACAAACTATTTTATCATATGGTAGTTTACAGTGTATTACCTTCCCTCTATTGATAATTGTTATTTCAAAACATTCTCTGTTTTATTAAAGGCTGCAATCAAGATTCTTTAGCATAAATCTTTTTGAACTTGCACAATTATTACCTTTTTTTTTTTTTAAAGATTTTATTTATTTATTCGACAGAGACAGAGACAGCCAGCGAGAGAGGGAACACAAGCTGGGGGAGTGGGAGAGGAAGAAGCAGGCTCATAGCGGAGGAGCCTGATGTGGGGCTCGATCCCATAATGCCGGGATCACGCCCTGAGCCGAAGGCAGACGCTTAACCGCTGTGCCACCCAGGCGCCCCGCACAATTATTACCTTAATATAAATTTCTAGAAGTGAGATGCTAGCTCAAATGATATACACAATTTATGTTTTGATATACGTTGCCTAATTTCCTTTCATATTGTTTATGGTAATTCAGTCATCCAACAACAGACCTATTTTTCTCTCTCTTGCAAAATCTGGAGATAGCATTTTCATCTTTGCCAGTCTGGTAAGTAAAAGAAGGATTTCGCCTCATTTCCATTACATTTCTTTATGCTCTAGTGGGGTAGAATATGTTTTCCTGTGTCTCTTTTTCTCTGTTAAAGAGCTGTTCATGTTTTTCATCCGCTTTGCTATTAAAAGATTTTGACTAAATATTTTCAGCTGCAAGCAACAACCCCCCTGCACCCCAGTTTAAATACGGTAAAGACTTTGAAGGAAGGATTCCAGTTGGTTTATGGGACCCGAGGGCAGGAAGGGCGTCCTGGTTTCCTGAATCTTGAACAAGCATCTCTGTCCATATCTGACAGCTGACTTCTTTCCCCTGGGTGGAAAAATGGAAGACTATTTTCTGGTGTCATGTATGTTTTTTTACTTTTCCTTAAAGATCATTCATAGTAGCTCTGGAATCTGGGAAGAAATCTGTCTGGGCCAGCAAGAATTAAGTGCATTCAGAGCATTATGTTTCTCTATGACAGCCTCTCATCTAGCATGACTTTCATGTTCCCATCCTCACCTTCTCTCTTGATGGGACACACATACAAAATAGGAGGTGAACAGAATCAGAAAATCATAAAGCTGAGTGGAATTTTAAGATCAGGTAGCCTGTTTCCCAAATTTCCACAATAAAGGAATTTAGGCTTTAAGAGGTGAAACAGTTGCTTCAAGGTTTAATGCCAAGTGAGTGAGCAGATCCCAAACCCCAGTGCCTCTGCTTTCAAGTCTTGTGCTCTTTTCCCAAACATACCAGGACTTCTGACTACATGTAGACCAATGTATTCAAATTTTTTATTTCACAGATTGTATTTGATAAGACTAACACAATTATCTGAATTTCTGTAACTTCATTATATAGAATTATATATTTAATATCATGTTCTATTTAATTAATAAGTAGCTACCTGCATAATTTAAAATTAGAGCTTATTTACCAGCCTAAGATCTAAAAAAAAAAAAATACTATCTCTGGAACAGTGTGGGTTTTTATGTTTCTTAACCTAATTTCAAAACTGCAATCATTCCATGGCTTATACAGCTGGAATTAAAATTCACCATACAATTATTTAGTTGAAATAATATCCTAAAATTTCTTGAGTGTCACTTATTGCACATAAATCAATTGTCTGAATTATTCGGTTTTACTTCATCCCACAACTTTTTTGTACGTACTTGTTAACGGTTCTGCCAGCCATATGGAATGCCTACAAAGTGCTGCAGGGTATGCCACAGACAGCATCTGTAGTTTGATAGTATAAAACACGCCTAGTGATTTGGGCTTTTCAATTTCAGCAATTAAACCTCACATCAACAAAGGTGAGTTTCTTCTGAATAATTGTCATCCTCCGATAATATTTAGTTCTGTGCCATAGGCAGGTAAACAGAACAGCAAGTTAACTTCATAGTTGTAATTAATATATCTGCAGCTCAGGAAAAACCACTCACACAAGACTGAGATTATACCATTTTGATTAAAGAAATATACTGATATTTTATAATATGTTTATTAAAATAAAGGCACACATTCTCATGGATTTAGATTTAAATCGTTTATTTGGATGAAAGATGAGCATTTTAAAGTTCCGTAAGCCATCTTTTTTTCAGTAAATCTTGTGGCTGCCACAGAAAAATCATCCAAACTGTCCCATAGGTCAGAACATTTAACAAACATCTACGTTGAACGCTCTTACTATCAAGTGTAAATCACCTTCGCATAGTGTTTTCCAATATGCAACTCACCGATGAGGTTTCAAACACCCTATTTCTATTTTGTGTTACCTATATTTTCTACCACCTAAATGAAGAGTTGTATTTTGAAAGAATCACTTGTTTATAATTTATGAGGTTTTACTGTGGTTTCTCCACACGTCGAGTGTTTGAATGCTAGTTTGAGCCTCTCACTTAAATATAAACTTAGCAACTTAGCATATATGTGGGCGTTTTAAAAAATAACCAATTGGAAATTAGGCTTCTAGTTTCTTTCACAAAAGCAGTACGGGTTTTTTTGTGTTTCTTCGAGTGTGATGATTTTCCAGGTGTGCAAAATTGGACTCGTTCCCAGTAGGTTCCTAGGCCTTTATTTTATAGTCTGGGGTCCTACCACTGTGTAGTTGCCCGTGGACTCGGGTCAAAAAGCAGCAGAGGCTTGATACCCCTGGTCACTCAGCTTCACATATTGCCATTGTGGAATTTCTCTGACCTGCTTCATGGCAGTAGGCCAATCCTCCATGTAATCTCTTTTAATGTGTACACTTTTAACAGGTGGATTTACCAAGCTCTGATCCCTGAGTGCCAAACTGAGGCCTGTCGAATCAAGTACTGTTCGCTGTTCCAGAGGACTGATACCTTCCTTGGACTGGCTAAGGGATTTCATCCCCCAGCTCACGATGTCCACACTGAATCAATGGGGATGCTCATATATTATACATCTATGCAAGGCATATATTGTCTTTCAAAGCACCACAAACAAGTTTAAAATATCCTTTAGATGACACTAGTTGTCTTTCTCCTCACTGTGTATAAATGTGCAAACCTATAACTGAGAAGCATTTCATTACAACAGTGCTGCAAATTCAAATTACAAAAAAAAAAATTGTATGCCTGTTTAAACGTGAAAAAACAGTCACTAGTCAGAGAACTTCAGCATTTCTATTATTTGGGGGAATATGCTTATGGAAAATGAAATAGTAAGGATGAAATAGACTTTGCCAAGAAAGTAATTGAAATTTACACTTTCAAGATATATTTTTCATGAATTGGAATACAATAGTTTTGTTTTTGACTATTGAAAATATATTTTCAGACTTCATTTGCTTCCTAGTCCTGTTTTTTTTTTAATCAGAAATTTAAATTTAACCACAGTTTGTTTTCACACAGTTATTTTAGGACAGATTATGCCGTGCCATTATGAGAAGATGGAAAAAGTAGCTTAACCCTGGTACACTTTCTCTGTGGCTTTTGTCGCTGAGGTGATATTGTTGTCATCAAATACTTGTCTATAGATTTACTGGTTTAGAAACCTAATTCACATGGTTACAAAATGTCTGAAAGACGGAATGCTAATTAAATGTTTGGACAAATGTTTCAGGCCTTGCCCCACCTGAGTGAAGAGGGAGTTTTTGGAAGAGGGTGTCCCCTTATGAAGGTAAAAATTGCTAATGCACGTAATGACTCACTCATTAGCAAACTGTTAGCAACTTATTTATAGGAATTTGCAGGCAGAGAACTTTGTAGAATTGCCCAGAAGATTCCTAGAGCAAGTAGTAAGCATTATTTTCACCTTGACTTACAAGATGGACTTAGTTATCTCCTGGCAAGAAGAGTATTTTTCTCTTAGAGTAACCATTCCAACATATCAAACTTAACCATTGTGATCTCTTTGCCTAAGTAATGGCCAAAAACAGCAAAGGAATGAAGTGTATGTAATATAGGAGCTTTGGTTTTTCTATACAGATTTCTATATTAAAATGATTCAAATTCTCAAGGTGGTATAATATCCTGCAACTGTAACCAGTTATTTCTCCATCATCCATTTCGACCACCCAGAACACCTGCTGTTTATCCATCTATACATCACTCCCCGTGCTACACATCTTGTTAAGTGCTTTGCAAATGCTAATGTATCTAATCTTTAGAGCACCTCTATAAGATAAACTCTTTTAATCCCCCTCTTACAGATGGAGAAACGGAGACACAATAAGGTAAGGTAACTTTCCCAAGATACCCAGTTACTAAGGCAAAGTCTGATACAACTCAGGCCAGCTGGCTACAGAGGGTGGGCTCCAAACCCTTTTCCATGCTGTTTCTCAGGTCCCCACTTTTCCTTCTTCTGCACTTCTCTGCATTTGAGAACATAAAATTCGTTTATGAACACATGAGAACTTCTATGTCAGAGCATGGAAAAAATATTGGGGAGGGAGAAGTCACAAGATTGGAAGTCTCTGATAGAGCCAGGCAGGCTTGCAAGGACTCTCCACATCATTGAATGTTAAACAATAAAATCCCACTCAGGGTACTTTCAACCACAGCCTGTTGCTAATGTTTACTTGAGGTAATAAATGGATGCTCTAACTTTACACCTAGAAGACCTGCAAAATCATCATGCTGGGGCACCTGGGGGGCTGGGTCTGTTAAGTATCTGCCTTTGCCTCGGGTCATGTTCTCAGGGTCCTGAATTGAGTGCCGCATCAGGCTCCCTGCTCACGGGAGCCTGCTTCTCCCTCTCCTTCCTGCTCATGCTGTCTCTCTCTCTCACTATCTCTCTCTCTCAAATAAATAAATAAAACCTTAAAAAAAAAAAAGAAATCATCGTGCCTATGGAGATAAGTATGGTTCAGAGGAGGCTGCTATTGTCAAATATGGAACAAAGTGCTTGGGTTACATCACAGGAAGGTGGGAAAGTTGCAGACACTTTTTGCCAGGATGTATATTGCCCTAAACTTGAGACCAGAGATAAGCATAAAATAGATTAAACGTAGTAACCATAAAATTAAGATAACAATACCAACTTATAACTCAGAGATATTGTCCATAGTAACTAATAAAATGATCATAAGCAAAGGAAAAGAGTTCTCTAGTAAATCTGAAAATAGATGTCTCCTGACCATAATAAAATCTGTGAGCAAAATTAATACTTCGCCATTTTAATGAGGAGCCAAAGCAAATTTTTAAAAAATATTTAACTGCAACTTCTGTTTTTTCTATATGCATTTCAAATAATAAGAAGAATATTGATAAATGTATTATGTTACACTGATACAGCCATATGTTCATAAACTGTGAAGGATAAAGTTTGTGATTATAACAAATGAAAATTTGAGCCTTAATCCAAAAGAAGAAATTCTTGGTAAAACATTGACAGTCACTGGGCTAAATGAGTCCTAGAGCTCTGAAAACATGTGCGCACTGCCAGAAACACGTACTGCAAGGAGAGGCACAGGAGTGAGCGTCTGAAGCCCACTGTCTTCTACTACCGACCACGATAGGTTTAAAACCCTGCATCCTTGTCAGATGGAATCCTCAACTGAATACTTTGGTGATCCGTTAAATTTCAGAGACTCACATATGGCATTTAGATGCTTGTATAAGAGATGTAAGTTGATTAGCGACATGACAATAGGGAAAGTGTCCCTACAACTGAGTCTGTCAAAGCTCTTTCTTGAGGAACAGGCCACTCTGATTTTTTCATTAAAATCTCAAGCCAACTGGGACAAGAACATTTATTCTAATGGCTATTAATCATTCATAGGTGAGTAGAATTTCTAGATCCCAAAATCTAGCACAGCTGATTTTGTAGAAAGAAAGAAGAAAGAGAAGAAAGAAAGAAAGAAAGAAAGAAAGAAAGAAAGAAAGAAAGAAAGGATGGAGAGGAAAAAGTAACTTAATTTGCAAGTTTCTTATGTTGGGTTATGTGACCTGAGCTACCAAGTGCTCCTAACTTTCTGATTTTTAATTCTCTTGTTAAAAAGCACTTAAAACTCAATGCCTCAGTCAGTTAAGCAGCCGACTCTTAATTTCGGCTCTGGTCATGATCTTAGGGCCATGAGATCAAGCCCCGCATTGGGCTCGGCACTGAGCGTGGAGCCTGCTTAAGATTCTCTCTCTCCCTTGCATTCTCACATGCTCTCTCTCTCTCAAAAACAAACAAACAAACAAACAAACAAACAAACAAACAAACAAAAAAACCCCAAACCAGAAATTTAGGTAGCAGTCTTTGACAAATTTAGTTAATTTATTCAAGTATTTTTAATCACTTACTATGTAAATGATCCACAGATGCTACAAGGGGCATGGAGAAGACAGAATCTTTTTCAGATGTAAAATTTAATGAGAGACAATATAAAATCAAAAGCTAAGTAATAACATAATATGTGTATATTAAAATACCATCAGACCAAACATAGAGATTCCAACTGTAGGGGATTTGTCTCTGCATGAAGTTTGAGAATCGTTCTTCTAAGAAAGTGAAATATCATGGTATTTGCAGATTATATCAAATCACTGATGTGGCTTTCTGATAGTTAAAACACTTTCCTAAATAAGTAAAGATTTATTGCCATTAAAAAGATGGGTTTTCCCAGTGGTATAATTTTTCCCAATGGTAGAATTTCTGATGGGCTTGATTGGAACACAAGCCAGACAAGAATTCAATATTATGCACAGATAATCTTCATGCTAGTGGTATCTTATTCAGTGTCAGATAAATGGTCCAACAAAGAATTCGATGAAGGGGGCACCTGGGTGGCACAGTTGGTTAAGCATCTGCCTTCAGTGCAGATCATGATCCCAGGGTCCTGGGATCGAGCCCCATATCAGGCTCCCTGCTCAGTGAGGAGCCTGCTTCTCCCTCTGCCTCTGCCACTCTATCGCTCTCTCTGTCTCTCTCAAGTAAATGAATAAAAGATCTTAAGAAAAAAAAAAAAGAATTCAACAAAGAATTGAGTGAAGGAAGATGACTTCATGATTGTGTGAAGGGGGAAGGCATCATGATAGATATGTACCAGGAAGACTGACCTCACAGAAAAGAAAGGTAGAATATAGGCCAAACCTTGAAGATGGGACTGCCTGAGGAAGTATGCCATGGGGCATGGGACGGAGGTTAGGGAGGCATTAGGAAATAGAATTCCAGATTTGAGGAACTGCATGACATTCACAATGCATAAAGCATATACACACACACGCACATACATATGTATACTGTCTTCATTTATTTATGTCTGTAATGAAGAAACTAGACTAAATCATTGATTTGCCAATACATCAGGAATAAGTAGGGAACTTGTTAAAATAATAGATTTCTAGGCCCTACTGTGTAAGTGATAACTGCTGGGATGGGGTCTGGAATCTTATCTGGAAACTTAGAACTTAATGAGCTCTTTGATATTTTCAGGTTTTATGTTTGGGGAACTGTAAGTAGAATGCTGGAACTGAACATTTGACACAATTTTGATGAGATTACAAAAGGAGATTGAGGCAGGTTTATTTTAAAAAAACCAAGCTAAAGAGCATGTGACTCTTGATCTTGGGGTCATGAATTCAAGCCCCACATTGGGTGTAGAGCTTACTAAAAAATAAATAAATAAACTAAAAAAAATATAAGCCAAAGAGGTTATATATATTTTGGATCCTATAGAAAGCCAAATTCTCATAGAAGTTCTATCATTCCTAACATATACTTTTATATAAATATATAAAGTCAGGCTGACAACTGTTTAAGATATGGGGGAAAAGAACATATAAAACTATGTTGTTTCTTTATTTTGATTATTGGAGTGGATTAATTAATATTAATATCTGTCCAACTTGTGCATTTATATATCAATCAATGGTATTTTGTTACATGCCATCTGAAACTTTTTAAAAAATTTTATTTCAGCACATTGGGTTGTAAGCTTTTTTGAAGCCACTCAGCACATATCATCTACATAATATTGTATATTTCCTGACGACTTTTTGAGAGAAAATATATATAACAACTATATCTAGTGCTTCGTAAACCATATTTTCCAAAGCTAGACATGATTTTGTCAGTGAAAATGTGATTTAATGAGTGCTGTCTTCAAATGGCATTCTCAAGCGGATGTCATGGAGATATGCAAATGAAGTTAAAGACATTGTCCTCATTCTCAGGAAATTTACAATATAATAGGGGAACAAAATGCAGATGAAAAGATATAACAACACATGCAAAGATGACATGAAAACAGGTACAAATTAATGTAACACAAAACATCAGTGCTAAGAGAAATGGAATAATGAAATGATCAGTGTGGAGTAGAACTATTCAAGTGGACTTGAAGAAGATTTTAACTGGATGTTTGATAGAGGCACAAATATGGATCAAGAAACGAATAGTAGGAAGGATATTCTATTCAGAGAGCATGGCCAAGACCTCTGGAGAACAAAGGGTTAGAAGAAAGAGCAAGTAATTTAATATGAGTGCTTAAAGATACAAAACTTGAGCCCAAATAAAAATGTGGTAAGTAACTCCCTTTGACTCTGTTTAGAGTGGACCCTTATTCCTCAAATCACCTATTTTCCAATTTATGTAGGACAAGGAGGCCTATCACCAAGGAGTCCATGGAATTTTAGTTGTTTTCAGCAGTCACTGAAAACAAGTGGGTAAAGGATATGGAAACAGTGATAAAGTTTTGGAAAAAACAAGAAATGGAGTTTGACCAAAAATGAATACTTTTGAAAGTTTAATGTCTATTTACGGTATCTTAAAAACACAGCTGCTTTGCTCTTCCTCTTATAATTGGATCAGCATTGCAGTGATCAGTTCTGAAAACACAGATAGCAGTTTTAAATTAAAAAGTCTATTTCAAGTAAATTTCTGGAAATTCAATGCAAAGTATGAATATCCATGTTTAAAATTAATTTTTATTTTATTATGGAAATCTACACTCGTTTAAAAATAAAATAGCATTGGAGACAGTTGAAGATTTAGTAATCTCACAGACAAAAACCCCTCCCATCCCCTCCTTTCCAATATATTTATACTGTAATTTTTCAGTGAAATCAGTAGTCAGAGTTTACGGTATTATGATTTTGTAAATATTGCTTGTTGCCAAGAGTACTACGATTACGTTGGTGTTTCACATAATTCTTTTCCCTAGTTAATAGTTACTTTTTATTTATTTTTTGAGCTGGTCTGTTATGTGCCTATCTCCTGTTTTCCCCCAAAGATTCAAACAGGCCTAGCAAAAATTTTTTTCCAAATTTTCTAGTACTTCAGAGAAGCTGTCCTGGAGCTGTCCCCCATCCTCCCGCTCCAGTGCAGCCTGGCTGCTCTCGAGATCTGGTACACTGCCGTCATTCTGATCATTCCATTCACAATGGCTCCCCCTCTTTTCAGGATTCTGCCTCTTCCATTTTCTTGGTCTATTCCCTTATTTTAGTGGAACATATACTCCAATCAATTCCCGGCGTGGGGCGGTGGGGGGAGATGATGAATGGGAGGTTACTTTGTGAGATCCTGAAAGTTTGCCAGTATCTTTATCTTCACACTTAGCTGAGTGGGAATTTACTTTTCTTTCATTGTGAGGGGATGGCCTTATTTTCTTTAAATTTCATTTTTGCTCTTGAGGTATCTAATGCCATTCTTGTCTTTTATTTCATGACCTGTTTTACCTTCAGGAAGACTTCAGGGCTTTTTTTCCTTATTCTTGTTCTGAAAGTTTATGATGATATACTATGATGTGGGTTTTCTCGATATTAGGCACTTTGCATGGAAAGAAATTCAAGTTTTGTCACTTCAAGCTATTTTATTTAGGGTCATTCAGTTTCCTGCACACATTACTTCAGAAAGTCTAGGAATAAAGGAGATGACTAAGGATCCCGTAGATCAGTTTGAACTTTCACTAAATACTCTTTTCAGCCCCACATCTCACCCCTGTACTCTTAAATGACAGGTCTCTTAGTCCTGAATAAAACTCTCATCTCCTGAGACAAGATATCCGCCATAATACTGGGCGCCTTCAACTGAAGAAGCTTTTCCAGGTTCTGCGTGGTGATTCGCTGCATCAGCAGGCCCCCAACTATCGTTACTTAGATGGAACTCAGCTAGTCCAGTTACTATTCCTCTACCCAATTTCTACCTTCCAAAAATTTATTGAAATGTCTCCTGTGCTACTGTCCCATTCTCCAATTCTTTTGTCTTTTGTTTTAATATTTTTCTGAACTTTGAACTAATTTGAGGGTTTTGGAAGAAAGAGGAAGAGGTGGTTCATCTCTCAAGAATACAGCAAAACAGTGGAAATGGCAAAAAAATAGATAATCTACAATACTTATCTATTTCTTCTTGTGGTTTAAAGTTGCAGCTTTTGGATTTTTGTGTCCTTATTAGTTCCCAAGTATGAAAGATATTTTGAATCATGGAGTTATAGGACTTGACGTGGCCTTGGAAGTTGATTTTACAGATGAGTGAGTGGCAAAAGCAGAAAGAATATTAGTGTAAGGACTCTCATTGATGGCATTATACACATTAGCATACAATGTTTTATGGAGTAAACTGAAGGAATGCGTGGTCATGATGCAGATATGATTGCGAAATTTAATTACCTAAGCAGAATTTGAAGGCAAGTGAAATTATATACAACAAAGGACTATTAGCTTTAATGTACAAGGAGTAATTTCAAATCCATTTAACACACAAAAAAAGAACTTCACAATATAAATTCAGCAAATAACTCATAATAAAATGATTGCATAAATCAGGGTGAAAGCTAGAATGCTATAAAAAACAAGCCCCAAAATACAGTGGTTTAAAGAACATAGTTCATTTTTCTCTTTCATAAGAGTCACAGGTGAACATGACCAAGTGGGCCCCACGGTTTTGTTTCACACTATCACTCAGGAACCCCATTTCCTTCCATCTTGTAGTTCTGCCATTCCCAAACACATCATCACAAGTTTATTCCTGCTCCACCTTAAAGACAAGGAAATAAAATATGGGAAAGCAGGGATTCAATGTCTTAAGGCCAAAATCTGTAAGTGGCCCATGTCCACGATGCTGAGAATCTAGCCACAGAGGGAGACCTAGCTGCCAGGGGGGGCAGGGTAATGAGGCCTGTAGCCGAGCAGCCATGTGTCCAAGAGGGAAGGATGGATTCCTGCTGCAGAAGAAGGGACGAAGGGATTTGGGAGGCCACTGGCTCCCTCTGACTCAGTGAGATACTACTTTTCATAATTCAAACAAATATCCCAAAATGATAGTACTCAATGCTAGCAAATGTGAGCTGAAATGAGCACACGCACATGTTCAGGGCCAAGGTTATGTGGTGTAATCTTTCTGAAAAACAACTTGGTGATGCTTATCAAAATCTTTAAAAATAATTGTGTCCATTGAGCCAGTAATAGTAATCCTAGGAATTTAGAGGAATAGGGGAAAAAAATCACCTCAAAGGATATTCACTTAAGAATTGTTTATAATAGTGAAAAATCTGGGAAACTATGAAGAATTTTGCTAGTTACCTTCATCTAAGATTACAAGCTAATGCTTCATGTAAATGTTTCTGGTCATAATTTAGCAGATGCTTTTGTGACTTCCACCTGCCAATCTGACTACCCCTTTGCTTTGAAGAAAAACTTCCAACGTAAATTCAAATCTACTTAAACATCAGCCATTGAGTGTTATCTACCTAATAATATAGCTTAAAAATATAGAAAAAAAAAACCCCATAGAATTTCAAAGAGAAATTGCTGAGTCCACAATTATGGTGGAAAAATTGACTACCTCTCCTTCAAAAATCAATTGGCTATAAAAGCTGTTGATTTTTTTACACCCCCCCAAAACTGATGATTTTAATAAGATAATTACTAAGCTTAATCTAACGTATATATAGTATTTTTTCAAACACTAATAGAACATTTGTAAAGGTTGTAAACATTTGTAAACCAACTAAAATCATGTTTCATTATCCTTAGAAAACTTTTAACACTTATTTTCTTTTGATTAAATAATTATCACATGCTTAATGTTGAAAATTGGGAAACTAGAAAAAAGGCATAAAAGAGAAGATGAATCACTCACACAATGTTCTAGCTTTCCAAAATGTACACATACATTACCCAAAGAATGCAAAAATACTAATTCAAAGGGATACATGCACCCCGGTGTTAATAGCAACATTATGCAATAGCCAAATTAGGGAAACAGCCCAAATGCCCAACAACTCTTAAATGGATAAAGGACATGTGGTTTATATACACAAAGGAATATTACTTGGCCATAAAAAGAATATCTTGCCATTTACAATGAAGTGAATGGAGCTAGAGAGTATAATGCTAAGAAAAATAAGTCATTCAGAGAAAGACAAAGACCATGTGATTTTACTCATATGTGGAATTTAAGAAACAAAATAAACGAGCAAAGGGGAAAAAAAGAGTGAGAGAGGCAAACCAAGAAGCAGACTCTTAACTATAGAGAACAAACTGATGGTTACCAGACGGGAGGTGGGCAGGGGGATGGGTTAAGTAAGCACCCTTGGGCCTGATTTAGTGCCAGAAGCAGAAGAGGAACAGCTGAATGAGAGATCAATTAGATAAGGCAATTTATCAGAAAGCAGTCTTTGCATAGCATTACCTTTCCCACCTCTCCGTAGGCGGGCTAGGAAGGAAATGGCTATGAGAACTCAAATCTATAAGTGCTGCTTATAATGAAAATGTCTTCTAGTCTGTAATATAGTCCTATATTTTCCAATACACAAATTTTCCACAAATAGTAATCCAAGAGAAACCCGTATGAAAGTATTTTAAAGTATAATGTAATATTATCAAAGTATAATCCCAAAATGCCTGTTGTATTAACAGAAGTCTAAACTAACCTATTAAAAGAGGAAGAATGTTTCAAATTTTTTTGCCCCTGAATTTGTATTTTTCACTTTGGGTCATTCTTCAGTTGCACGTTTTTTAAAAAGTCTTACAAAAGTAGCATACACATACCATGCTAAGAGCTTGATAACATGGCGAGTGAAAGCACGTGTATGTGCTTGTGTTTGTGTGTCTTTCTGTGGATACAGAAGGTCATGCTATGTGTGAGATATGACCATTTTTATCACATTGCGTTTTGGACCCAAGTAAGTCTCACTTTAGAGCCATAAATGTCTTTATGCTTGAGGAAGAAGACTTAGGTTGGGTTGACCTGAAAAGTGTCTAAAATCATATTAAAATGAGCCATTTTGTATACCCCACATTTTTACTCAATTATTTAAATCAATGAACTACCTGTTTCACAAGCCAATAGAATTAACGGTTGGTCAAGGGTAAAACTCTGGCAATAAGCTCTTCTGGGAAGTGGTAACACAGATAGGGCAGCCACTGAAGCACCTGAAGGCATGTTGGACTTGTATGGTTTGCCCTTAGTATCATGACACTGATTTTCATCATGGGAATCACCTTGGTGCATCCTTCATAATATTCTTTACCAAATCTTGAAGATTAGCTCTCATGCGTAACCGAGCTCAGTCAAATGGCCCTGACTTCTGGCCTTTAAAGAATGCCAACTTATTAATATGAAATATCAATTAAAGCAAAAATTCCAAGTATTTCGGTTTTTTTAAGTTTTTATTTAAATTCCAGTTCATTAACTTACAGTGTAATATTAGGTTCAGGTGTACAATAGAGTGATTCAACACTTCCAGACATCACCTGGTGCTCATTAAGAGTGCACTCCTTAATCCCCATCACCTGTTTAACCCATCCCCCCCACACACCTCCCCTCTGATACCATCAGTTTGTTCTCTATAGTTAAGAGCCTGTTTCTTGGTTTGCTTCTCCCTATCACTCTGATCATACCAGATCTCATCTGATCTCAGAAGCTAAGCAAGGTCAGACCTGGTTAGTACTTGGATGGGAGACCAAGCACTTCTAAAGAGGTCTCGCTACATGAAGAAATCTTGGAGGGGCTCTGAGTTAATCTGCTGTGAACATTTTATCTTTTCCATTAAAAATGTTGTGACGACACCATGTGGGTGGTAACATTTGTTTTTTACTTAATGGATAATTGATCCCTCCTAGACTTTGCAAAGCCACCGCACCAGTCGACTTTTCAAAACCGGGTTCTCAAAACATCTGCATACAAATGCAAATGCCAACCTTCAAAGGAAAAAACCCAACAATTACTGAATTTCATGCCCCAAATGGGTATAAGACTGAGGGAATATAAGCTACAAATTGGAATTTGTGTCCAGGACGTATTTTATCCAGAGATCTGTTTCATGTTGCAATTATTTTCTCAGGAAAAGAAGTATAAAGGTGCCTAGTATTAACATTCTGACCCATGTTTACATGGTAAAAAGCAATATTTTATGGTTTTNTGTTTACATGTTAAAAAGCAATATTTTATGGTTTTCTTAAAGAATGTATAAATAGCTAGGTCATCAGTATGAACAATTTAGACATACCATGAGATTTTTTCCTGTCATTGATAAAATTTTGAGTATACTAATGAAAAATGTATACTGACTTTTTAATTAGATCAGCAGTAATTTTTTAACCTTGAAACTTACACAGTTTTCCACCCTCTACTCATATTTTATATTTGTACTTTCTGGACTTATCAAATAATGATCTTTTATCTCATGTATTTCTCACACAGTCTTCTGAGGCCCACAGAGCCCATGTTATTTTTTGCCGTTACCAGTGAGCTGGGGGCGTCACTCAGAGCTCCAGAGATAAAAAGCAAGCTCCCTGAGTCCTCTGGCAAGTCTTGGAGTTTTTCCCCAAGTGTTTCTCTCAAAGCTCATGCACTTGCTACAGTCTATCCAGAAAGTTAATACATAGTACAAGTTTGAAACAATGCTTAGGTCCCTCGGGGAAAAGGTAGAAGCGAAGAAAAGCAAAATAAAGTATTGTTCCCGATCAAGAAGGAAATTCAGTACCGAAGAATCTTTGAAACACATACTCTCACAAACAGAATCGTTTTCACCCTTGCCATCAAGGGTAACCAGGCTGCTTCTTGCTAAAAACCCACAGAGGGTGAATCATTGCAGGCTCACGGAGGGCTGTAGCATTCCTTGGCTTTTCACTTTGTAAAGAAGGGCAAGTGAAAGATCTAACCAGCAACAAACCTGTATCTACGCAGGAATATATAGGTGGCTGCTGAAATTTTCTTGCATATATCTGAATACATATATTAAGACAGGTATATGCATTGCACTTACAGCCCACCAAAGATCTGTTATCAATTTGCTTATTTTTAATTCCAAGTTAACTTCAGAATGGGAAAGTAAGATTTTTCCCATATTTAACTAACAATTCTGTATTTCTTTGCTTTTGCCTCCTATATTGACTTCCTATAAAAAAAAGGCTTCAAGTTTATCATACTGTTCAAATCAGGGTAACAGGGTGTCTATTAAGGTGAAGATTATATTAAGTGCTAGTTGAGTGAAAAATTTTGAATTTAGAACAGCTTCTCCTATGTCTAAGGATGAGAACTGTGAGTCACATTTGGCCAGACCTTCTTTGTTTTGGGTTGAGTCATTAGAATGGCACCACTGAGTGCAATGGGACCCCCGCCTTTTGTCCTCCAGGACAGTTGTAACCAGACTCTTTGTTTATTCACTTAGTGTTTTAGGCAAAAGCTGCCTCAGTAGGGCTGGCTACTAGGAATAGGTAGATGAATCCGTGTGAAGAGGTTTCAGCTTCCTGGGAGGGAAAAAAAATGGAAGTTTCAACCCCTAGTGTCCCTACTTCCCAAAATTCGGAGTTGAGGAGTCTCGCTGGTAATAGAGTACACCACAGTGACACGGACTGTGGCCAGCTGTGGGACTGATGAAAGAATCAAGTAAAATAAATGTAGGCTGAGAAAAGCAGGATTCTGGGCCAAAGACTGGAGTTCCACAAAACGGCCAGACTTCGTCAAGAAAAACTGTCACGGGAAGAGCTTCTGGATGACATGGGAAGCTCCGCTGGACATCTTTAATCTAGCACAGTTTCTGGGCAAAGAGAGCAATGGCTGAGTGTGGGCATGTGAAATGGGGAAAGCTGTGATGTGAAGTTCAATGTGACAACCATGCCCTAAAAGGTCTGGATCAGCAAGGACCACCCAACAGCGGCAGACCCACACCTGTTCAAACTCATGTTTAACAGTAACCATTCTATGGCAGGAAGAAGTTAAAGCAAGAGAAAACTGATCAGACACCAGTTTTTTCCTCAACAGCATTTGGAAGAAGACTGATCCCTGATTGAGAAAAAGGCCTGGGAATTCTTGGACAATTCAAGAATAGAAGGAGTTGCAAAAGAAACTTTTGAATTGGCTCATAGAGACTAATTTGTTACTAACATTTAAAAATAAGAATTTTCAGTTAAAATTCTCTCGGAGAAGAAAGTGCTCTCGAAAAAAAACATCTGAGATCCTGCAACACTGAGCTCACAGACTGGTTATAAATAACATGCAGAGGTAAACACCAACCACCCTCTTTCGATGTGGTATGCATACTCTAGGTCCCACACTCTAGGTCTGTTTCATTCTTGACTTTCAGCCAGAGTGACACTTGCCATTTTCATCACAAACTGTGCTTTTGATCATCACACAAGTCCTGTTTTTTTGTACCCACTCCACTTGTTAATACACATCTAGCACTGGGGCCAATGCGGTCTGCCCTCATCTCTGTCCCTCAGGTGGTATTTGCAATCTCAATTCCTAATACATATTTTCTAGTTCTCAGCAGCAGAACGTCTCTACTGCTTTTGCAACTTCGTCTAAAATTATTGCAAAGAAAATATTTTTTAAATTTTAAAGAAATTATGCAGTTTTTCTTCTGACACATCTATTAAAAAGATACATTTATGGTCTGGAAAAGAGTGAATATGTCAAATATGAGCCCCTATATAGCACTGCAATGGTTAAGGAAAGACGCCTGTACCTTCGTCTAGAATCCTCCCACGGCTGCATATACCATTCCCGTGGCATGATTTTGTTCATCGTTGTTAGATGGCCCATGGATTGGCCGCCTCGATTTCCAAGTAGCTCTATAACCTCACCACGTGCTGGAGGGTCGTATTACTCCAGGTTAGTCTCCTATAATTGACTGTTGGCCAAGTCCTCAGATGGCCAATAGCTCCTGAACGCCGCGCATTGTGTGTTCTACCATAACCCCTGTGGAGGGTCAGCTGCCCAAGCACGTGCGTCACCCTAATCGGAGCACCTCGCTGAGTCTGGCTGGTTTCACGTACGTGACAGGCTGAGGGATTATACTCTCCTCTCGGAGTCCTCGCACTGCGCTTGGCCGAATCTCTCTGTTACCGACATTACTATCTGCTCCCCTGATGTCTTCATTCACTCGACAGTCACTTACTGAGCGCCTACTGCGTGTGATGCTCTAGGCTAAGCAATGAGAATACAAGAAGAAGGTCTGGTAGGCATTGATCTCATTCATATGAAGCACACACGCAAACTTGGGGTGTGTGCTTCGTGAATACACAGCTATTCTTTCTCTCTTTCTTTCTTTTCCCTTTCATTTCAGATCTTAAATGATAATTTCTCTTTTTCCTAAAAAATATGTTTAAAAATTTTTTTCAGATCACCAAGTTATCACGTAGAAGAATCTTGATCGTATACAAGGTCGACTCAACTGTACCAGCGTCCCTAACTTTGTTCTTGAAAAATATTGCAGGTCGACAAGTGCCATTTTATATATTTTGCCACCTAAAACTAAGATTTGTATATTTATGAGTTTGGGTATAAACATGCACAGCCTTGGAGGCCTTGAGTCTTGCTTTTTTCAACAGCCTGCTTCCATGGCAACAGAACCTATTAGAAGCAACCTTGTCATCACAACTGTAGGTCCAAATAATTTCACAGAAAAGATAAAAAGGTATGTGGCAACTCCATCTTGCTCCATTTTTTACATTTCTCAGAAATATGATCAGCATTTGATACAAGTGATTAAAAATTAAAAGGTCCAAAGAGAGAGAAAATGTCTATTCATAATAAGAATTTTGAAAGCTTAATGAAAGGTGAAAGAAAACATTTTTTTTTTGCACAGTGAACAATTGATACAAAGTTTAAAATGTGAAGATTTAGATCATCATTGGGAGACGAAAATGTTCATCCATAAGAGTTTGTATTTTGAGGCCCATGACGATCGAAAAAAGTTTATCTGTTCAAGTTGAAGTAATCCTGTATTTATAGTGTCATTTATTACTTGGACCAGAAAATCAAACATGACAGCAAATACTTCATTATGTTTTTTGAGCTTTGAATGTCAGAACACTTTTTCCAAAACCATTGTACTAACTTACTGAAAGCAAACAAAGGCAAACTATTTGGCCAATGTACCCTTTTCAGAAATAAGGGTAGAATAATTTCTGTAAAGAAGAAGAGACACAGTCTTATCACTGACATTCAATTTTTAAAATTTACTTATAATTAAAGTAGAAATTAAATATATAGGCAATCAACATCTAATATTGTCTGATGTCTATAACAATNTTTTTTTTTTTTAATAAATGTCTTCCCCCACCAGGATACAAACTCCAGAAGCACAGAGACTGTGTCTGCATCTAACTTGCCGGAATAACTACAAGAGAGTAAACATTCCATAAATAACTGTGAATGGGCTGAGGAGAACAATCCAAGTGCAAGACCTACTTTTCTGTTACATTTCTGTTAAATTGTAATTTGAGAATTTTTAAAACTTTCACTTTGAAATAATACTAGATTTACAAAAAAGTTGTGAAAGTAGGACAAAGAATTCCCATACACCTTTTACCCATATTCGTAAATGTTATCTTATATAACCAGATCACTGTCATCAAACTCAAGAAATTAATGTTAAAAATTAGCTTTAATATTAGGTAAGACTATAGAACTCGTTCAAATATTGTTAATTTACCTACAAGTGTTCTTTTTCTCCTTGAGGATCTAACCCACCATTACATGATGCATTTAGTTGTCATGTCACTTTACTCTCCCACAATCTGGAATAGTTCCTTAGTCTGTCTTTGTCTTTCATGACCTTGACACTTGTAAGAATGCTAGCCAGTTGTTTCTTAGGACGTTGCTCAATTGGGATTCCCTAATGTTTTCTCATGGTTAAATTCATTGGTAATAATACCACAGGAATGATGTTGGGTCCTTCTCAGTGCATCGTATCAGGAGGCTTGATACCAACTTGTCCCATCATGGATGACATTAATTTTGATTGTGTGCTAAGGATAGAGAACAGCTACTTTTAAATCTTATTCTAGCAGCATTGGAGAGTCTTACCTATGTCTAGAGACATGCTCTACTTAATTTTTCAGATCCCTCCACAAACCTTCGAAGTCCTGTGTTTGGTGTCAGGGAATACCAGAAATTTTTTTAAAAAGGCATGGTGTTTGCCATTGGATGATAGACTCGTAAGTATTTAAACAAGCTGTGAAGAATACAATGCCAAATATCTGAGATGATACAGGAGTGAAAAAGAAAGTATTTGTGCCTTGATTGGAAAAATGATCAAAGAACACATCATAAAAATGGTGAGAACTTAAGAAGGGACTTGAAGGAAAAATAAACTTTTCCCTGGTGGTGGAAAGAATAGGAGTTGGTGGACTTTGGTAAGCAAGAGCCAAGCAAGGTAATCATGAAAACGTTTGCAGTAATCAAAGACTAAAGAGAGGTTTGATGCAGCAGGTGCATGCAGAAGAGTGACTAAAAGTAGGTAGAGTGAAGCCGGGAGGTCTTTCATGCTCTAATTACAAGTTTGGAGCCTGCCACATAGATGTTTGATGGACCTTGGAAAAGGTTTTCATGGTAGGAGAATAAATTTTTAGTGGTGTTCGTAGTTGTTTTTAAGAAAGACAACCATGTTGGCAATGGAGAAAACAGTCTACAGTGGAGACAGTCGGGTGTTTAAGAATTTTTGAAATGTGGACCAATCATAGTAGTCCAGGTAAGCGACAAAGAGGTCCTGACCTGGAAAAGAGGCACCTAGAATGAAAGGCAAACTATAAATCCATGAATTTTCAAGGGGGAGTTGCTGCTCCATTAAGAATCATCTCAGTCCCTGAAATTGGATTAATTAGATAAATTGGTGCCAAGAACTAACATAATCTGAAGGAAGTTGAAAATGTAAGAAAGAATAAAAAGTAACAATATTGGAATTGAGTTGCCATTAACGAGTACCGTTCAAATATAGGCTCCCTGCAGGTAGAACTGAGTTTTTCTTCACTGACAGGGTGATAGCGATTGACTCCGTGCAAACTACATTATGTACAAACGTGAGCAAATGGAGTCCTTCACTGTAAGTGGTCAGAAGGAGCCATGTGCTGGTGATAATATCCAGAAGCATCTATTCCTTTCTAACAAATTTCTTCTATTGGATAAACTATTACCAACTGAAATAATTCATTCAAGATAATTGTAGTTATTCTTGTCATTATTTATTAATAAATAAGGAAACTCTGTGCTTTAATTGCATATTAACTTCCTAATAGTTAATGGATGCATAGCCATTTTAGTCATTCAAAAGATGAATTAGCAGCAAAAAGACCCAATCCATTCTGTTTTATGATATTCTGATACTGCTTGTGTTATTTTCACCCAAATAATGGGGAAAATAATACTATTTGAGAGAGAGTAGAGAAGCTGTCCTGCTACCCTTGAGAAGTAAACTATCCTGTTGTGAGGGGGCCTAAAGAAAGGGCCAGAGGGCCCAGAACTGTGGGGAGCCTCTGGGATGAAAGCAGCCCCAGTCAACAGTGTGAAAACAGAGAAGTCAGTCCCACAGGCACAAGGAGAAGAATCCTGTCAACAACCTGAGGAAGCTTAGTGGATCTTCGCTTAGTCAGCCTCTGGTAAGACTACAGCTCTGGTCAGCAATGGATGCCAGCTTGGGGAGACCCTGGAGCAGAGGCTTCAGCTGTGCTATACCTGGACAACCCATGGAAACTATGAAATAATAGATAGGTATCATTTTAAACTATCAGCCTGTCATAATTCATAATGCAGTATAGAAAATTGNTATACCTGGACAACCCATGGAAACTATGAAATAATAGATAGGTATCATTTTAAACTATCAGCCTGTCATAATTCACAATGCAGTATAGAAAATTGATACCTGGAATTACAATGCTGCTGTAACAAATACCTAAAACAGCAGAGCGCCTTTGGAACTGGGCAGCCATGTCCTTGTAAACTGGAGAAAGGGTGAATCTGTGTTATGTAGTGGTTAGATATTTAGTGATAATGTCTCTGCAGTTATATGGAAAACAGGACTTATAAATAGTGAATTTGGTTACATAGTGAGGGAGACTTTCCAACAGAGTGTTGAAGATGTTAGCTGGTTTCTTCTTACTGCTTGTAGTAAAATGCAAGAGGAAAGAGATAGATTGAAGAAAGAAGTTTGAACAAAAAGGAGCCAGATTTGGATGATTTGGGAAATTTTGAACCTCTCCAGATTGCAAAAGATGTTAAAATATTCACCATCAGGAAAACATGTTCTAGGAAAAAAGCTAAGGTTTCTGACTCCACAACCTTTTGCTGAAAACCTCAGATCAAAAAATCAGAATATTCGGTCTTGCAAAAGCCTGTTTCAAGGAATTACAGATGTCCTATACAGACCCTCTCTTTCTGACCTTACAGTTTCTAGGAAGCTTAAGGTCATTGTCCCTTAGCCATAGACATAGGAGGTAGAGAAAAGATTATCTGGAAAAGATCTGTAGATAAGACCTGTGTTTTATGGAGAGAACCCCTTTAAGATCCAGAGAAGACCCACTAAGTTCTTGAGAAAAGTATTTCAGCAGAAACACTTCCAGCTTAGACCAAAAGGGTTAGAGAGACTGCCCAAATCCTACAGGCACAGAGTAGGATGGTAAAACAACTCAGCTACAANAGAGAACCCCTTTAAGATCCAGAGAAGACCCACTAAGTTCTTGAGAAAAGTATTTCAGCAGAAACACTTCCAACTTAGACCAAAAGGGTTGGAGAGACTGCCCAAATCCTACAGGCACAGAGTAGGATGGTAAAACAACTCAGCTACAAACATGTGTGACCTGTCATGAAAAAAGAACTATTCAAAGAGCAGGACCAAGAAACCAGAGGACAAGGCCAAGAACCAAGGAGGTCTGGAAACCCACACCTCAAAGCCAAATGAAGGAACTCTGGCTGGAGTTTGGCCAGCTGGATTTCAGTCCTGCTTCGACCAATGGCTCTTTTTTACCTCCACTTCCCTTTTTTTGAACTAGAATGTCTTCAGGTGTTAACTTATGCTCACGCCACCATTGTATGTTTGGAGTTCCCAAGGCTGATAACTTTATCTTTAGTTTCACAGCCCCACAGCTGGAGAAGAATTGTGCCCCAGGAACTGTGCTAAATGGGTCACACTTGGGAACCTCAGTCATACCTGCACCCAATTTCTCTGGACTTTGAGCTGAAGACACAATGGGATGAGATTCTCAAGAAAGCTGGAAGAGAATGAATGTATTTTAAATGTGAAAGGGACATGAATTATTGGAAGCCAGGGGGCCAATTATAGCAGAGACCCAAGGGGCCCCCATGTTGACATCCTGTAAATCCCCTCTCCTTGAATGTGAGTGCTTGCTTCTAACCAATAGGATATGACAGAGGTTTTGGGGAAAAAGAAAAATCACTTTCAGATTTCTTCTACGTGCTTGATAAAGCAAGTCTAAGAAAAAAAATAATTCACTTCTGAAAACTTCCCTATTCATTTGCAACTGATTTTGCCTTCATTGAAACTCTCTAATTTTCTCTCACTAAGTAATAGAGCCTATGTTCTTTATTTTTTTATATTCTTGTCTTCACTTTCAAAGGTAACCCCAAACTCTCTTTAATAGGAACAGGGTTGTGTAATCTTTTGTTAACATATATATGTCAACCTAGGAAAATTCCTATGTGGGAAGTTATCTATAGACTCAATTCAATAAAGAAGACCATGTCGCTATTGTTCTGCATACAGTCATGCCAAGCTGGAGAGCATCAAAATATGGTAGGACATTCTACCCAATTCCATCTCATCTCTTCTTTTTTCCTTAAGCTAATAGAAAATCAGCGCAAAGATCTTTGTGTTTTTAACAGAACCTGTGTTCGGCTCTACCCTTCATCTTATTGCTTATTTTCTGTTTTATATTCAAGTACAGTCCATCAATTTTGCATCTTTTTTCCCTGACTTCCTTACAAGCATTCAGGCCCAGGCCCTGGGCTGACTTGAACTCACCAATAATCTGAAAAAGAGAAAAACTGACCTTCTTCAAAAAAGGCATATTTAAGGGACACAAAGACCCCACACATCTGTACAAAGCAAATCCCTGGATTCAATATATAATAAATTGATTATAGCAAGGAGAACACATTTTCCTTTGGTTTCCAGTGGATTCTAAAAATCCCATTCTAGAGCTTCTTTCGTTGGAATAAGTTGTTAGAAAAAGCAATCTTTGATTGACCCATTTTTTTTTGTTTCTCTTGTGCCATTTTTCACCTTTTTTAATCTTTTGTCTTCTTCCTTTTCAAGGGTTTCATCCATCCTCCTTTATTCCTCATTCAAAGATTTCTTTGCAAAGTGCAAATAATAGCAACTTGATACACCTAATTCACCCAACTTTCCTGTTCCAGAACCCAAATCTGGTCCCGCTTTTTAAACACGCCTAAATTCCTTATGTGAAATAAAGCACAATCCCCAGATGCAACATTCTGGAACTCCCACAACAGTTTAGTGATCTTATGCAGACCTGATTTCCACCACTATTTTAGGAGCAAACAAAAAAGCTAAAGTAAAAAAACAATAATTATTACTAAGCACCACTATAAGATCTTTATTTATATAATTTGCATACTTGAAGCATTTGTAGTGAACATAATATTTAAGTAATAAGTGACCAAAAAAATGAAATCTGTCAAAATCGGGTATATCAACAATCCCAGGTATTTTGATATTCTATTGCTATTATTTCAGATATCTCAAAATAGCTTTTATCAACATTACTCTGAAATAATGATAGTTATTAGATCTACCAATAGATCTGATTATTTAAGATGTTAATAAGGAAGCACAAAAAATACTATAACAAATATTTTAATAATTGTATTTCGATGTAATAATTTTCCACCGTAATCTTGTCTATTTTTTCTTTATGCATAAATGCATTCTTATGCATTATTCTGGAAGGGGTGGCTTCTCTTCACTGCCAAAGAAGGTGCTATTATCTGAACATTTGTGTCCCGCCAAGGCAAATGTTGAAATCCTGTTGCCCAGTATGATAGTATCAGGAGTATTAGGTTATGTGGGTGGAGCCCTCATATGGGATTAGTGCCTTTATAAAAGAGATCCCCAGAGAGAGATCCCTTGGCCTTCCCACAACGTGAGAATACGATGGGAAGTCTGCAACCCAAGAGAGTCCTCACCAAAATCACATTGGCACCCTGATCTTATTTTTTTTTTAAGATTTATGTATTTATTTGAGTGGGGGCAGTCAGAGGGAAAGAGAATCTCAGACTCCCTGCAGAGAGCAGAGCCCCACGCGGGGCTGCCACTGTGGTTTGGTTGTGAATATATATAGCTCTTCATGAAATAGCAGTCCTTTTTTTTTTTTTTTTTAAGTAGGCTCCACACCCAGCACAGAACCCCACAAGGGGCTCGATCTCATGAGTCTGAGACCATGACCTGAGAGAAGTCAAGCTCCAGCTACTTGAACGACTGAGCCACCCAGGTGCCCGGGCACCCTGATCTTTGACTTTCAACCTTCAGAACTGTGAGAAATAAATTTCTGTTCTTTATAGGCTACCCAGGCCATGGTATTCTGTTATAGCAGCCCAAACAGACAGAGGGGTCCATGGCACACACAAAGACATTAAGACTCTCTGATAAAATACCAGGTATGAAATTAAAAGAGGAAAAATGTTATTTTTATGATCAGTTGATAAATTCATAAAAATGTAAAGCTCTTCAGATTTTTTGTTTTATCTTGTGTAAGTTTTGGTAAGTTGTATTTTTCAAAAACTCTATCCACTTCATCTAAGTTGTTAGATGAATTGGCATAAAATTGTCCATATATTCTCTTATTTTCCTCTTAATGTCTTTATAAGATCTGTAGTGATATTCCCTCTTTATTCCTGATATACATATAATTTATGTTCCCTCTCTTTATTTCTTGATTTCTCTTGGTGGGAGCTTATCCATTTTGTTGATCTTTTAACGTTGTTACATTTCTCAATTATTTCTCTACTTTCATTGATATTAAATCTTTCTTCATATGAACACTTTCAATCTATAAATTTCCCTCTAAGCACCCCAGGTTCACTGCACCATTATTCACAGTACCCAAGACATGGAAACAAGTGTCCATTGCTGGATGAATGAGTAAAGAAATTATGATATATATATATTTTTTCTAACCAGTTTAATGAAAAAGAATTATTAGGAATTAACATTTTGCTTCCTGTTAAATAATGTATTGAATTATGTTATATTTTAAAACCATTATTTGATCTCTAATATGTTAAGCATTTCTACTTCATTGCTTTGAAGTTGTTGCATGCATGGTATCCGATGAATGAAATATTAATAATATTAATAATATTAACACATTAATTAACATATTAATTAATAATATTAACACATTTATTACCTAATGTTTCAAATATTCCTCTAAGTGCCTTTTATATATTATCTCACTGAATTTTCACATTAACATACAACTTAAGCAGTATTTTTATACATTTTACAAATGAGTAAACTGAGACCCGAGGAGTTTAAGTAAAGTATACGAGTTACACACATAGTATATGGTGGAATGAAAGAGCCCATACATAAAACTCTGATGCCATACTGCTTCTTAAAAATACCAGTCTTTGTCTCTGGCACTAGCTCGGATCATTACCACAGAAAGATTGTTATTTACATAGTAACATTCATCTAATTTTGCCTAATTTTTAATGTAGTGTGTGAAGTTAATAGTAAATAAATGGACGTGAATAGACATTGTAATTATAGACTTTTATTAAATAGAATAGCTTAATTTCAGAATCAAAGTCTATTTCATAATTTGTGATCTTTTCAGTACGTATGATCAACATATCGGAAATTCTTTAATGCTTAAAGAACTTGTACATTCTCCTTTTTTGTTGTTTCTTATCTGCAAGGCAAGAAGGCAAGAAATTAGATTCAATCTGATTAGCACATACTCTGCAAATAGTTGCATTATTTTTTATGTTATAATCTTAACTTTCATCATTGGAAAAAAAAATCCTTTTTCTCCCTCCCTTCCCTCCATGTCTCTATCTCAGCTGTTTGCTCTTATCATAAACATGACATGCTGTAAGACATGAACAAGTGTGTACTTAAGCAAAATAGTTATTTCCTTAACTTGACTCACTAAGGCACCCTAGAGATTAATACTCTTTTAGTGATTTCACAGGTCTCTTGTGCATGTGAATTTCCATGAGATTCTATTCAACTGGGGTAACTTAGAAGAAAGAACAATGTTCCTCTATGCAAGGTGGGTTTTGCATTGTCCCACACATAGCCTGCTGATGGCCGTGGGATGGCAAAGTCATCTTCATTAGACGGAATTTAATAGTGAATCAAAGTTCTTGTGGAGAATAGACTGATCTAAACTTTAGCCTCCCTTGGGTCCTGCTGAAAGATTAGAGGGAAAGAGTAGGGCCTTAGTAAGTTGAATGTATCAGATTGTTTTTCACTAATAGTTCTCTTGTAAAACTCTGAAAACCACCCAGTTTAACCCTTAAAAAAAGGAGAAAGCAAAAAGAGTGGGAAAGGGGAGGGGAAAAACTCGGGGAGCATACCACAGGCAATGATTCCATTGATTTTTGGGATGTTCTGTTATCCCAGGAGCAAGTTCCACAGTTTGGAGTATGGGCGAATGACCAAAATTTGTCCATCAAAAGTAAAAGAGTTTTCTTGCTGCATATAATAGCCCATGCCAAATGTCACAATTCTATAATTTAATAAAGAGGTTACAAAATTTAATTACCTTTTAGCTTTGTTCTGTGATGGGAGATTCTAAGTCTCAATTCAAGAATGCAGTTCTTTGATAAAATCTTTTCATAAGTGTTCTGAATCCAGGAAGAGTTAAAGATAGATGAAAAAAAGAGGCAGCACAGGTAAAATGTATCGACCAGCACCTGGAGAGCAGGATCGGACATAGTTAACAAGAAAAAAGGAAGGAGAAACAAATGTGTTAGGTGATCTTTAGTTTAAAGAAATCTCTTTTGGGCAACTGGGCATTTTGCTCCTTGCTTTTTATTTCCAACTTCCTTTCAAAGAATTCGTTAAGTGAAAAGAGAGATGATGGCAGCTCAGTATATCAAAGCTCAGTTATCAGTTGGCTTATTCTAGTATCTTTAGTCTTTTGTGGATGCCTTATGAAGTGTTGTGTAGTGACACTGGAAAGTCAATCTTATACCAGTGATTGCCACATAAACATTAAGGAGGCTGAAAAAAAAAATCACAAAATAGAAATAGTTGCTCTCTCGGGTATAAAGTGGCACTGATAAGAATTAATGTATCCAAAAAGATTTGGGTAAGTTTCTTTTTTCTTTTTTTGGAGGGGGGATGCGCAAAAGAGATTGACTTCTTTTTCAGTAGGGTGAGAAAGAAGGTCTGAGAGAAAGAAAAAGGCGTAATGGAGACTGTTTCATTCTCATTCCAGTATTGGCTGTGAGCAGGTTGTCCTGATTATTGGCCAGTATAATTAAAAAGCTTACTACAACTACAAAGAAATCTGTTTCCTCTTATGTAATATCTTTATTTTTAAAAATTCACAGGAACTATTAAAATTAAACTTTAAAATCAAAGTACGCCTTCTGGGGGATAAATGTATTTTTGCTGATTCTGTAATAGGAAGGCTTTAAAAACTCTTGAAAGATGGCATACTAGTCAGGAGGAGACACTCTCACTGGGATCATGAAGAGAATTAAATAAAGGTACTATTCTCAGAGTCGCATGTAGGATTAAAGGAACCAGTAATAGATGGTGAGTCAGCCAGGAACTAGCAACAGCAGGAACCCATTACCACCATAAGGCTATTGGGCGAGTGGAAGAAGCAGTGTTTCCAGACCAAGTGAGAATTCATCTGTGTGAGAGGGACACAGCCACAGAGGCAAAGCCAGAGGGAAGAGAAGAAATAACCTGACCTTTTCCTCCTGTCCACTTAATCTCTGCTGTGTCTCTGGTAGCCAAACCCCTCCAGAAGCCAGAATGAGCTCAGTGCCGCCATCTTTGAGAACAAGAACCTCCCCTTTCACGGGCCTAGGGCACAGATCAAAGCAAAGACAAAACGAAAATTGATGGCGTGGTTTGCAGTTGCATGACCGACTGAGACATTGAAAGAAAAATCACGATAGGAGAAGCAAGAAAGCCAAGAGAGCCTGAAGTGCAGTCTTCAATGCATGGGAAGTCCATGCCCTGTGGCTAAGATTTATTCCTGACTACAGCTCCAGTAATGTCTTTCAGCTGTGATGGATTGCAGGATTCATGCAATACACCTCTAGGAAAAAATGTTTTTGGAAGAAAATGTGAAAAACAAAAACAGAAACAAAAAACCCCCAGGGGCGCCTGGGTGGCACAGTCGTTAAGCGTCTGCCTTCGGCTCAGGGCGTGATCCCACCATTCTGGGATCGAGCCCCACATCAGGCTCTTCCGCTGGGAGCCTGCTTCTTCCTCTCCCACTCCCCCTGCTGTGTTCCCTCTCTCTCTGGCTGTCTCTGTCAAATAAATAAATAAAATCTTTAAAAAAAAAAAAAAACCAACAGGTTGTGTGAGAAGAATTTCTTCAGGATGACTTTATCTGTAACAATGACAGGTATAATCTGTTTTATTCTAGTTAACCATACAATTCTTATTTTCATTTTGGTTTATCCATACAGTAGTGTCTTTATTTTGGTATACGTGTATGAGGAAGTATGACGTATTTTCTTCAAGATCACTTTGACTGACTCCTTGGAATGTTTTAACAATGAACGGCATTGTATATTGATTTTAGTTTGAAAATCTCTAACAGGGAAGAACACCTCAATGACATTACATTTATGAGAGAGGTTCCTCAGGAGATGGAAAACACATCATGCATTATAACATTTTAGAGCTGAAAAGAACTTTTAAAGATCAAATTTAAAACTTCTATTTTCCAGGTGAATACAGAAGTCTAGACATAGTTGTAGTCTCCCCTTAGCCACCTATTGCTAGTTTTCAGCAAAGTCAAGATCAGAACCCAGGCTTCCTGACTCCTCCCCCGCCAACTGTTTTACCCACTTTCCCGTAGTGTAGTTCCTATTATATAACAGCACCAATCTTGTTTCAAGGAAATATAAATTACTTCCTAAAACTGCCTGTACAAAAATGTATCGAAAAGATGTACCTACCACCTTAATATTTCTCAACCAAGATTTGAAGACACCATATGAGTAAGAAGAGTGCCCTTGTGGATTGCCAGAAGCTCTGAGAGCTGCCTGCACTCATCGTCTCTCTGGGAACCTCGGTTCTATCATAACCCCATTAGCCAACTGAGCATTCAGAGACAAGCTCCGTTGCCCTCAGGTTTTCTTCAACAAATTGAATTCATTATTTTGCAAGACCTATAAATGAAAGAGTTATACCTCGCTGTGTTTCAACTTCATGAAAGAAACTGTCAGAGCCCACAGAGAATTTCCTACATAAATCAATTTATTTGACCTTTGGTTCTGTCTTATCCTTTCTCTATCACACTGTTATTATTTAATCTGATCATTTGCTATTCTTATTTCCTCTTTAATGTCTGTAATTTTTAATCTATGCTGTCTTGCTTTATTATACTTCCCTGTAGGAAGTAAAAAAGAGGGCCCAGCCTTTCAGGCAGGTGTGTGCTTGCTGGGTGCTTACAGATAGGTCACTGAAAGTCCATGCAAATTAGGGTACATCATGGAGCAGCAGAATTTCATCTGGAGTAGCCGGTGTGTTGGAGAAGAGAACTATTAATGACTTGGTTTGAATGATGTCTGTGGTTAACTCTCTCAGTTCACCTAATGAGTCATGTTCTGCCATCTGAACTCTACAGAAATGGTCATGGAAACCTCTTGTCTGATGTCACACTAGAGGGGGCACTGAACTTTTTAAGATGAGAAAATCACTAAGTGTTCCACCTCCATTTCTCCCAAAATAAAGATTTGAAAATTTTATAAATAAAATAATTATTCAAGTAATATAGGAACTTAAGTTATTTGGCCTCTGGCAATAAGAGCTTAGGAAAGTTTTAGTCTGTTACTATAAGAGATTATAAAAGTAAAATAAATTAGTATGTATTAAGGCAGGCAGTATTTGACATGAATTTTTCAAAAATAAAATCCCTGCAGTCAAAATAGTATTACGTTTTTGGGGGCGCCTGAGTGGCTCAGTCAGTCAAGCGTCTGACTTCAGCTCAGGTCATGATCTCAGGGTCCTGGGATCGAGCCTCCCCTCCTCGGGGGTGGGGGGCTCTACAGTCAGCGGGGAGTCTGCTTGTCCCTCCCCCTCCTCCTGCTCATGCTGTCTCGCGCACGCTTGCTCTCAAATAAATAAATAAAATCTCTAAAAAAAAATAGTATTATATTTTTTAAAAATACCATCATAGATTTTAAGGAGTGAAATAGACATCTATCTTTCTAGAATATCTTAACTTCTTGCTTTTTGAAAAGTAGGTTGGAAAATCTGTGGCTCTCAACTGTTAATCTATGGACTAGGACTAATTTATGGCAAAGAGTCAATATTGAAAAGAGAAAATAATATTAAGGACAAAGTAAAGAGTGTGTGAGTGAGTGAGTGAGTGAGTGAGTGAGTGAGTGAGAGAGATGTTTGTAAAATGCGAAGCTTCCTTTCCTGGGGGAAGACCCTACTTTCCTCTGGGATTTTGCCATTTCTGGTCTAGGTGAGTTAAACCATTATGGTAATAGATGGTAGCTGATTTTTAAAATGTCCTTACTTAACAGAAAATATTTGGCAAACCCATGTCCATACTCTTCTCCACTTCCTTTTTGTAAATTGAAAACTGTTTACCGATCTATGAAATGTACGCACCTAGGAAGGTTCTAATAATAATAATAATAATAATAATAATAATAATAAAGCCCTGTGATGCTGAAGCTGGTTAACCCTCCAGAAGTGCCAAATTTAGCTGATCTATTCTTTTTTTTTTTAATTTTTTTTTTAAGATTTTTATTTATTTATTTGACAGAGATAGAGACAGCCAGTGAGAAAGGGAACACAAGCAGGGGGAGTGGGAGAGGAAGAAGCAGGCTCATAGCAGAGGAGCCTGATGTGGGGCTCGATTCCCATAACGCCAGGATCACGCCCTGAGCCGAAGGCAGACGCTTAACTGCTGTGCCACCCAGGCGCCCCTAGCTGACCTATTCTTATTCTCGTTCTTTGCAACTGTTGTTGCCAATTCTAAAAACCACAGACAACTACAAGGTATCAGTCCCCAGCAATCTGAAAGTGAATTAGAAATTTTGGATCCTGTTAAAAAATACTCATACCTAGTTGGATTTTCGTTGTTGTTCTCACTCTGATCTCATTAACTTTATTAACTTTCTCCTTACTACTCAACATGCCTTCTCAGCTATCTTTTCTATCAAATACTGGCATTGGAATTTTCCAAATGATTCCAAGTCAGCACACACTGCTTATATTTATATTACCCAATGGACTAATACTTAAAAATTTGAACAGTCATCTCCAAACCTATTGCATTGGAGAACTGAAATCGCCAGCAAAGGCTACCAGCTCAGGGAAGCTGGTGGTATGAGATAAGAAAGTGGCTTTGCTAATCATTAGGGGGGAAAAGCACTGAGGCTCCTATATGAAGAATTATCTCCAATTTCCCTACAATGCTGGGACAAAATATCCTTGAGTCTCTTCACATAGAGATTTATTTCCAGAAAATTATTGAGAAGAGTAAGTAGCTCCAGGCATGGTTTGCCTCTGCTCTACCCATCGGTGACGGACCCTGACTGTCTGTCTCCTGGGGTCCAACCCTGAGGAGTGAAAGCTGTGGATTGCCTTAATTCTTTGGGCTAAAAGCTCCTACAGGTAACTTCTGTACCCCTTCTGAGTCCTTGGAGAGCCTACACCATGCCAGGACTAGGGTGAGGCGAATGAGGAGGCTCTTAAGCCCCTGCAAGTTGGGGGGTGGGGGAGATGCCCTCTGAGCCTGTGCCCTTAGGCTTTGCCCTTCGGATGTGCTCGTCCTTGTCCTGGGCATCAGCCCACACATTAATGAACTTGAGATTTGATAGCAAAACCCCAAACAACAGCATGGTGTGGGGGTGGTGTGTGAAATTTTTTTCTGGTATACCTAAAAGGAAGGGAAGAATGAATTTAGGGGTGCTTCCTGGTGAAGAACAAAAGGATTCTCCCCACTTGTCAATGAAGGGGACTAAAAAAGAAGCCACACACTTTTCATACCTCTTAGGCATATTTCACAATATCTTTTCTTAAACCATCTTTTCTTCATAGTCTTAATAATTGTCAATATGTATAGAAACAACCTTTTTAAAATGATTCAGAAGGTGCCATTTTTTAAAAACGTGCTTTCTTCAACCCCTTCCTCTCTGCCATTGAGGGCTGTTCAGCCATCATCAGCAAACCCCCTTGGGCCTTGATCTCTGAGCTGGCTCTGTAGGTCTTTGCTTGAACCAAAGCACCTCCTCCTGGAGTCTGTTCTTGTGTCTAAGAAGCAGACCTACCACAGGACTGAAGATACGAAGATTGTCTTAGGGACAATGTCCAGGCAAAAGAAAATGAGGAAGGAGCCAGAAAAGGCTGGGGGAGTCATGCGACTGCAACACAAGTCTGATGTGAGTGAAGGGGGGAAGAGAGGGAAGCGTACTAGACTGTTGTGCACCCTAAGGATGGGTGATCACCATTCAGGAGTCCTTGAGGCAAAAGCAGCCATCAAAGTGGACCCAGGTCTCCCGAGGGCTGTCTTGCTTTAGTATCGTGCCTTGCTGGGAGGTGCTGGGGCAGCATATGGAGGCATGGCCATGCTGTCAAAGCCAGCAGCTGGGGCCCTTGGTTAATGAACCTCCTTGGAGTCCGAGGTCTGCAAGGCACGTCCTCACGGCCACCACAACAAAGTGTGGCATTTAATCTTTCACACCTCCTATACCTGCGAATTAGGACTGATACCTCCTCTTCCTCTGATAAAACTTTTGGACCATTCTGTCTCTCTCTCAAATAAATAGATAGATAGAATCTTTTTTAAAAAGGATACAAACATTTCTATTTTTTTTTTGCTTACTTTTTATTTTTGAGTTATTAGACCTTGACTTCTGTTCTGTGTTTATTTTGTTTTTTCAGGATTTAATTAAAATTAAGTCTTAGGGCACCTGGGTGTCTCAGTCAGTTGAGCTACAGACTCCTGGTTTCGGCTCACGTGATGATCTCAGGGTCATGAGATCGAGCCCCACGTCCAGCTCCACACTCGGCCTGGAGTCTGCTTGAGATTCTCTACCTCTGCCCCTCCCCCTGCTCCTACACACTCTCTCTGTCTCTTAAATGAAAAATAATAGTTATTATTATAATTAAATCTGAAGACTTAAAAGTAGGTTTTCTATAGATGCCCCAGGAGATTTTTTAAAACAAGGGAGGAGCAGAGAACTATTTAAAAAGAGTATACTATTGTCAAAAATTCAGAAAGCACAGAAGTAAAACCAGTGAATCACCAAAGTAGTATTTAGTAGAAATTGTGCACACACTGAAAAGACAGTTTACAAAGTGGTAGTTCTCAAACCAAGGCATGGAATGAGGCTCAGGTATATTGGTTCTAAAGCAACTGCCATAGTGAGAAAGCAGTGATTGTTTATTCTTCACAGTGATTGATTATGGTAGAACTTCTTAAAGGATGGGGAATGATCAGTGGTTACCTCGTATCAACCTTGGAAAACAGTCCGTTATGTTTATGGTTTTCAGAAGCATAAACAAGAAATGATCCACTCAAGTTAGCCTTGCAACATACACTAACTTAAGCTTTCTCTCTGTGATTAAACTGGTTTTGTCTGCTCCGGGAATTTTCAAGGCTGGTCTCTGTTTTTTATTTTAACAGTACTTTAATTGGTTTTCCATATTTAATTTACATTTTCTGTTTGAAGTTATCTTTTTTAACACTTTAATTTACATATTAAATCAAAATACCTAGCTTTGAATGGCATGTCAAAAATTATGCCTTTGAAGTAAAAGTATTCTGATCTTTATTATTCTTGGGGTTCTCCTGAGGTTTAATGGTAAAATTATTGTTTGATCCTTCTATCTTATTTTCATCTATTTTCTCCTTTAATTTAGTCCAGCACATCACAATGTTTTTGGCCTTACTCTGGAAAACAGTGTGGAGGTCCCTTAAAAAGTTAAAAATTGAGCTACCCTATGACCCAGCCATTGCACTACTGTGTTTACCCCAAAGATACAGACGTAGTAAAGAGAAGGGCCATATGCACCCCAATGTTCATAGCTGCATTGTCCACAATAGCCAAATCATGGAAGGAGCCGAGATGCCCTTCAACAGATGACTGGATTAAGAAGCTGTGGTCCATATATACAATGGAATATTACTCAGCTATCAGAAAGAACGAATTCTCAACATTTGCTGCAACATGGACGGCACTGGAGGAGATTATGCCAAGTGAAATAAGTCAAGCAGAGGAAGACAATTATCATATGATTTCTCTCATCTATGGAACATAAGAACTAGGA